>NC_080075.1:80764962-81066740 GCF_949987535.1 Balaenoptera acutorostrata
CCCAAATGGTATATTAAAGAGACATTCCCCCCCTAAGGAGAACTGTTACACTCCTGCAAAGAAATCTCCTGCTCAACAAAATTATTTATGGAAAAAATCTTACTTTAGGCAAATTTCTCTCAAAAACCATAACATTACTTTCTGTGATAGTCATTTTAAAGGGACAGTAAGCAAAGGTTTCACAGTAATGGGAAGTTACTGAAATTATAACTTTAGCATAAAAAATGTTGTAAAATGAGTCTAACATATTGAATATTTAAATGTAAACTTCTTTAGGCGATTCCAATTATAAGGATTTTGGAAAAGTATTATTCATGTATATAATTCTCAAAGATTCATTCTATTAAAAAAATAAAGGAATAGTATGTGTACACTTGTGTGCAGATATATTACATATTCATATTAGTAAATAAATATATAATAAATTCAGGATTTGTGTCTAATTTTATTTTTTAAAAATTCTCTGTTGACATAATCACGTGACAGTATTAGGCAGCACTGTTTAGAATAAAAAAGTAAAAATCATGGAAACTAGAGAAACCCTGCAGAATTATTCTAATCATGACTCCCTGACTCTAAAAAGTAGATACTATTTTCATTTTACATAACAAGAGGTAATAATGTAGCCTTTACGTAACCTGGGAGATAGACCTGGCCACAGAGGCTGGTGTGGGTTCAGAACCAATGATATCAATGTCCTTAAGTGCTCAAGATGTGGGACCTGAGCTAGTCTCACTGCTTGAAACCAGGAACTGAGTGAGTAAGAAAAACTGCTGCCAAACAAAGGTGAGGCTATACCCTATGCAAGCTGCCCGGTGACCAGGAATGAACCCAGCTTTTCTTAGCCTCTGATATTCTCAGCGTCACCAACATGGCATTAAAAGAGTTAGCTCTGGACTAAGGCCCAAGGACTCAGTAGAAGCAAACATAAATTGCAAGGTGAGTGATGAGCATGGAGGAAGAGAGGGGAAAAAAATAATCCTTCTCAAAATCAGCTCATAAATCAAAATTCTAAAACAAGTGAAGTTTAAATATAAGAAAGATAGCCAACAACGTCAACAATTGGAACATTAGTTTACTCCAGAGGTAGTAAACTTTATAGAACAATCTAAATAATACTATGAAACAAGTATGTAGAATGTTCTCTTAAATAGAACAAAATGTATAAAAGAAAAACAGACAGAAATAAAACAAGAACATGTGGATAAATAACCAAATAGAAAGTGTGAAAATGAAAAATATGTGTGTAAATTAAACTCAGGAAATGGGATAAACTATAGACTAAACACAAAGATAGAGTTAGTGAATTGAAAGAGAACTAATAAATCCATCCAAACTGGGCATGGAGGCACAAAGAGGAAATGATTAAAGTGCAGAATCTTCTCTAGTTCTACTTAGGCATGTCTGTGCTGCTTGATTCTCCTCATCTTGTGTGGCAGCTCTCACCTCGCCCCTCTACCTTACCACATCCAGAGCTCTCACCTTTGTCCCTCCTAAACTCACGTCTAATCCTTGTACAATGAAGAGATCAAAGTCTCTCCTCTGCTTGTCACACATGCTCCATCAACTAGAAGGTTCTGGAAGGGATTGTGAGTCAGTGTGGATGCCCAAGCTGAGCAAGGGAACAGAGAGCAGACCCTCTTGCTCCTGTTAAAGGAGGCCTCACAGAGTAGAGTCCTGAGCTCCTGGGAAGTGGGTGGGGGCATGGTATCCAGCATCCAGCCTTTGCATCTTCTCATTTGGTGTTTAAAGTTAAGGTAGGCAAAAGGGATGGCTGTTGGGCTGTGGAAGGTAAGAGGTGTGACTGGGGCTGAAGAGGAGACTATGTCCCTGTTCTCCTCAAGGGCTTCCTCTTTCTAGCTCCTTCCTTTAATGTGCTTTTACAACAATCCTATTTCTTAACCTCTAGCTAAACTAATCACGTCTTACTCTGGGAAGTATCGTCAGGCATCTCTCGGACGGAGGGGCCAAAAGGGGCGATGGGGCCTGAGTGACAAGGCTCTGTAATCCGGAAAGAAGATGAGGGGCTCCCCAAATCCGCTCTCCTCTTCTTGGTCCAGATTCCAGGGAGCCTCGTTAACACTGGCACAACGTTAGCAGTTTGGGGACCCACAACCGGCCATACTTCAATCAGCCTGTTGTCATTCTGTTCCATGAAGCATCCTGGCTCCACAGAAAAGATGGGGTGCTGAAGTCTGAAGTCCTGAGTTTGGTTCTCAGCTCTGATATACACCCCAGTGAGACCTTGGTCAATCACTTTCTGCCTCTGAGACTCATTTTTCCTGCTCTGTAAAATGAACAATGAATTAAACCATCCCTAATGATCTCTCTCTTTACCAGCTCCCTCAGGTTTCACCAAGCAAAAATAATGTTAATTGACTGACCATCTTGGCCCCTACATTATTCAGTTAATCTCAGTGTGCTCAACTGAAATGGTCATAACAATATCTGTCTCATAAGACTGGGGTGAGAACTAAATTAGGTAATTAACTAAGGTGACTGCCTAGAACATAGCAAGTATTCAATAAAATGGCAGGTTTTAGCATTTACACTTATATGTTGATGATAAAGAGAATTAAAATCTTGTTTTAAAAAGTTGTGGCAGAGGCCTCTCTAACCATTTGGAAAGAAGAGATACTTTAAATTGACCAGGGACTCTGAAATTGAAGACAGAAGACCTGGATTACAAAAGAGGGACACAAAAGCAGCACCAGCCCTATTATGGATAGACATGCATGTGGCAAGTGGTTCAATGTGGCTCAGATTCAAGCAGCATGTCAAGCGCCCCTGAACCATGATTCATAGAGACACATAGGTAGAGGAAGAGAAGGGGGTAAGAATAACCCCCTACAGGGTCAAGTTTTTCGGCTTCCCAAAGGGAATATTTTTGCATTGTCTATCAGTTGTATCTCTTTTTTCCTTCAGTATGTGTGCAAATATATACACACATGACATATACTATTATATATATTATACTAATATATAAATATATTGATATGTATTATATATATTATATCAAATATTTATTAGTACATAAATATATAATTTCCCCTTTCTCTATCTTCAAAAAATCCAATATTTCTATCTGTCTCCCATGTTTCCAAGTCCAGTCTCTGATCTGGCTGATTTCTTTGTCTGCAATCAATGGGTATGAGTGAAATAAATTAGCACAACTATGTAAAAATAATTTTACAAGACAGCAACACTTTTCCCTCAAAGCTTTCTCTACTGCCCCATCTCCTGCCAAAATTAAAAACAACACAAGCACATACAAAACCTCATGCCTCACTTCAGTGAAAATAAAACTAGGCTTCACAATAATTATACAGAGTAAAGTGTCTTGGGTTTGTGATTTACTCATTGTGCTAGAAATGTTCTTTCAGTAGGTAAACAAATACAATCTTTGCACCCCGCTCTTTATTGGTCCCAACAAAAAACAGAACTAATTAAGTGTGGATTACAAAACAGAAGCCATCTTGTTTTATTTGTGAGCCTAACATAAGAAATAAAGGCCACATGAGATGTTCACATGTCTCAAACTAAGATTCTTTGATTCTTGTACATTGGATTTTATATACTCATACTAGAAATAAAGTATCTTATAAATAGATATCAAGAAGTTCCAGTCTCCCTGAATGTTTGGTGAGCTGCTCTCTGATATCTGCTTTCTTAATACATGAGGAGAAGAAAAGTAAATATTTCTTTAGCATATACTATGATATTTTCTTAAACCTAGGGTGCAAGTTTTTTTCTTTTTCACATTAACATGTTTCTAAAATCAGAAAGCATCTTTACAGCCAATCTATTCATTTAAAGTCCTTCTTTCACTTCCTTCATCTCCTTGCAAATTAATAACTTGATTGTATATATAATCTATGAGACCTAATATAGAAAATGTGCATTACCATACCACAAAAATTATCACATACGTTATTTTATTTAACCCTGTGAAGCAAGTATATGTATCTTCATTTTATAGAGGAGAAACCGAGATATACCATGCTTTATTAACTTACCCAAGGTATTGATAACTCACACAAGGTACTGGTAAATTACCCAAGGTCATACAACCTATGTGGGGGCATACCTGATGGAAAGCTACTTTTGTCTGACACCTGTTGCAGATCTCCTGCATTATAATGTGGAGAGAGCTATAGAGTAGATTTCTTCCAGAAAGACTGCAGCTGGGAAGTCTACCCTCTGGAAATAAGAGGTCCTGTTCTCTACCCCTTTTCTTTGTTTTCCTCATGTATAAGTCACAGTTCTCCAGAGAAATAGGAGATGATAGATAGATAGATAGATAGATAGATGATAGATAGATAGATAAAGAGGAGATAAATTATAGGAACTGACTCACACAATGATGGAGGCTGAGAAGTCCCATGATGCCATCCACAAACTAGAGACCCAGGAAAATCTGTGGTATAATTCTGTCCAGGTCCAAAGGTCTGGGAACCAAGAGTGCTGATGTCTGAGAGCAGGAGAGGTGGACGTCCCAGTTCAAGCAAAGAGAGCAAATTTGTCCTTCCTCCACCTTTCTGTTCTATTCAGGTCCTCAATAAATTGGACAATGCCCACCTGCATTGGTAAGGGTCATCTGCTTTACCAGTCTATTGATTCAACTGCTAATTTCTTCCAGAAGCACCCTGAAAGACACATACAGAAAAACTGTTTACCAGCCATCTGGGTATCCCTTAGCTCAGTCAAGTTGATGCATAAAATTAACCATCACATCTCATTACCAAAATTAACTGGAATATTATAAAATGTATTCAAAGGGATTTCAACTCATTCTCTAAGTTTATATATTATTTCCAAGTCGATTTTTTTAAATTGTTGGTCATTTTATTGTTTGTTTTTTAACTGATTAGTGAGACAACTGGGAAGCCAATGACTACAAACCTCCTGGAGAATAAACACTGCCCTGCTGCTGTAGAATGCTGTGGCAGGCCTCTGACAGTTTCCATTGACTATATTTTAGACTTTCCTGGTAGGAAATTAATTGATAACATTGCACCATAACCCAGACACTAAGAAGAGAGAACAACATCTGCTCAATCTTATGGTTCATTTCTATTTGGGTACAAGCTGTTTCCCACTAGCAGCTGCTTCTATCAGTCAGCTCTTTTTCCTGAAATCAACTAAATCTATAAACATCCCAAAAGGCTCATTTAGTTCCTGCTGATGCTACTACAAAGCACAATGTGCACTAATTGGCTTCATTAATTGAGTAAACGTGGGAATGGAATGTCAATAATTCACACACAGGTTTTGTGGAATAAAATGGTTGTTTAATGCTAGAGATCTCAGTTTTCTCTTCCTCACTGCGAAAGCACGCGAAGCACATTTGCAGTCTGTGAATCCAGTTTTTGCAGTCTGTGAATCTAGCAAGATGTCCCAGGAGAACCCAAGTATGAAAAAAGTACATCTTCCCTGCAAGCGTTAGGCTTTATCTAAAAAAATAAAAATAAAAATAAGTTGATAGTTTGGGGCCAATTAGCTTGATAAATAATTATCTAATAGATGTAAATGTATTCATCCCATGTGTACACCAACAAAATGTCACTTAGTACTTTGAAAGATCTTGTTCAATTTCAATATTTATAGGGTAATCTAAGGAGGAGAAAAATACTCAACTAAGTTCTCCAATTAAATGTTTGTGGGTCCTGGGCACATATTATCAAGGACATGGGAGTGGAGGTGGGAGCAGAAATTGAGAGCCTTGAGCATTTCAGGACCCCAGGGAACAGGTTCATTTCCAATGTTCATTCCCAATGAGAGCCAAGGTTCAAGGTTGAAAATCCTCCACCAGGAGAGATTATTGTACTGATTCACAATAAGAAAAAAAATTCTTCTGCTGAGCCTATGATGTAGAGATGGAGAACAGAGCACTAAGCACCGCTTGGGATAGGTGAGCAGAGGGGAGGAAAGGCTTAGAGAAGACATATAGCAAAAGAAAGAGATCAGCTCGAGCTGCAGAGCTAGTGGCCAGGAAGTGTGAGTGTAGCCATGCTTCCTGCCATCCCTCAGGCAGAGACACAGGGACTGCTACCTCCCTCTTTCTTTTCTACTGGGGCCAGCTCTATAGCAGAGCAGAATTGACTGGGGCAGAATTGAGGTCTGGAGAATGAGCTGAATAAAGAATCATTCTTTAACCAAAGAATAGATCTGTCAACTCAGCTAGATCACTGGCCATGGTGTGCTCTTCCTTTTGGACAATTCTGACTGACTAATATGCATAGTCAATACTCACCAGCCAATGAATACTCTAGATGCTGAGCTAGGGCTGTGTGTTTCCTGTTCAGTTTCCTAAAACCAGATGCTCCAGCTTATGGAGATTAACCAACATTGCTGTCATCAGACTTGCTTGTCACGTTCACTGTTTGCGGCTTTAGCACTAACTTAATAAAAGACATCAGAGACCCATGTTTACAAGAGAGATGAGGATTTTTTTCTGTATTAACAGCCTTTAATCCACAAGAAAAGCAAAATTAATCATGAGCTGGAGATGAATAAAAAGTTATATTATCTTCCCTACATAAATATATTTAACTTTGGTACTTAAATATATTAAATATTTAATTAGATTGTATAGAATATTTTAAATTACATATATTAATTTTAATACATTAAATGACTTTCCTTCAGTTAGAAAAAGGAAGATAAATCTTTATTCCAAGAAATAGCAGATAAATACTGAATAAACAGTAAACACTAAATAAATACATATAACTTAGAGTCCCATTGTGATCTGATACTGAATAGAGATAATGATCTGGAAAGACAGGTAAGAAGCAAGAAGATTAAAGTGGGGAAATAAGATTCTTCTTCATAAACACACCAAATTGTGGATGATACAGGTGCTGCTGGAGGGCCTGGAGGCCGAGGGGGCCCCCAGATAGGAGGCTGAGGTAGTTTCTGTGGAGGATTTGAAAGCATCCCGGGGCTGAGGCCGAGGACGAGGAGTGGCTCCCTGTCGCCAAGCCGGGCCGCCTGGTCAAGGACATGAAGATCAAGTCCCTGGAGGAGATCCATCTCTTCTCTCTGCCCATCAAGGAATCTGAGATCATCGACATTTTGCTGGGAGCATCCCTCAAGGACAAGGTTTTGAAGATAATGCCTGTGCAAAAGCAGACCCGTGCTGGCCAGCAGGACCAGGTTCTAGGCATTTGTCGCCACTGAGAATTACAGTGGACATCATTTGGGTGTCAAGTGCTCCAGGGAGATAGCCACTACCATCTGTGGGGCCATCATTCTGGCCAAGCTCCCCATCATCCCCGTGCAGTGAGGCTACTGGGGTAACAAGATTGGCAAGCCCAATGCTGTCCATTGCAAGATGACTGGCTCTCTGTGGCTCTGGGCTGGTGAGTCTCGTCCCTGCCCCAGGGGCACTGGCATCATCTCAGCCCCTGTGCCGAAGAAGCTGCTGCTGCTGGCCAGTATTGACGATTGCTACACCTCTGTCAGGGGCTGCACTGCCACCCTGGGCAACTTTGCCAAGGTCACCTTTGATGCCATTTCCAAGACCTACAGCTATCTCACGCCTGATCTCTGGAAACAGATGCTGTTCACCAAGTCTCCATATCAGGAATTCACTGACCATCTTATAAAGACCCACACCAGAGTTTCCTTGCAGAGGACCCAAGCTCCAGCCGTGGCCACCACATAGTTTTATATGAGAAAAATAAAGTGAGTGGAAGCTGGTTACAAAATAAATAAATAAATAATAAATAAAATGGGGAAGGTAAGAAGGAATAAAATACAGAAATAGGAATCAAAATAGATACAAAATAATAATTTAAAAAATGTCAGGGGAGAAGAGATCATAAGAGAGAGAATGGAGAAATAAAGAAGCTTAGGGACTTGAGAAAAATACCGAGATAGTCTAGATGAAGACATGCAGAATAAGACAGATGTAGCCAAAGGGAGAGGGAGAAATGTAGAGTGAGCAATAAAGAGGCAGAACAATTAGATTGCTAATGCAATGAATTCCTGCTCCTCATCACAAAGCCAGTTGCTGACCTGCACTACAAATCTTTAAGTATTTTGTCACCTCACTGCTCTGGGAAAAAAATGTTATTGGGATTTGAGTCATTATTTATACATGCAACAAATAATAATTAGTCTCACGGATGAGGCATTGGTCCAGGCACTGGGCTGTACATGATAATGCTGATGCCTCATTCAGTTTATTTCCTAGGATGAACACAATTCAATCTTTGTGGAGTGTGGTAAGGGTTGTGGTGATTATGATTGGCAACCCCACCAAATACAATGAGGAAAGAGAAGTTCCCCAAAGAAAATAATGTGTGTCTATGTGTATAAAGTCCCACTGGGGTGGGGGGCAGTGTTTGCTGATTAAAGCAATAGAGGTCCAATATAGACTGGCCTCATGTCTTATTTTATAGAAATCAATCAATCAATCTGAAATATTTTACCCAGATAATTTAGCTACTAAGTGGCTTAAACAGAATTTTAACTCAGACCTATCTAATCTAGTCAATAACAAATAATCTAAATTCATATCATTAGAGTCCCATATTAGAAGAAATAATGGCTGATAACTTCCCATATTTGGAAAAAGACATAGATAGATAGGTAGATAGATAGATAGATAGATAGATATAGATATAGATATATACACAGATTTAAAAAGCTAATAGAATTCCAAGTAGGGTAAACTTAAAGAAATCCACATCACGACACAGCATAATTCAATTCTGAACACTGAAAACAAAGACAGTATCTTGAAAGCAGCCAGGTAGAAACAAGGTATTATCTTTAGAGAAATACCAATTTGAATTACAGATTTCTCATCTGAAACAATGGAGGACAAAGAGAAGTGGCACAGTATTTTTCAAGTGCTGAAAGAAAAGAACTATTAACTGCAAATTCCATATATTGCAAAGCTATTCTTCAGTAGTGAAAAGGGAATAAAAATATTCTCATGTGAAAGGAAACTCTGAGAATTTGTTACTTAACAGATATACACTTAAAGAATGGCTAAAGGAAATTCTTCAAGCAGAAAGGAAATGATAAATGAAGGAATCTTAGAGCATCAAGAAGGGAAAAAATGAAAACAACCAAAATATGACTAAACATAATAGATTATTCTCCTGATGAGTTTTCTGAATCTTATTTGAGGACTGAAACAAAAGTTATAACACCATCTGCATTAGTCAGCTTGGGCTGCCATATAAAATACCATAGACTGAGTGATTTAAACAATAGAAGTTTATTTGCTCACAGTTCTGGAAGCTGGAAAGTCCAGTATCAAGTTTCTGGAAGGATTTCTGATGAGGACTCTCTTCCTAGCTTACAGACAGCCACCTTCTTTTTATGTCCTCACATGGCCTTTCCTTGGTGCTTGCCTGCTGGGGACGGGTGGGAGAGGGGAGAGAAAAAGAGAGAGAAAGCTCTCTCATGCCTCTTCATCCTATTGGATCAGGGCCCTACCCTTATGACTTCATTTAACATTAATTACTTCCTTATAGGCTCTATCTTGAAACACAGCCACATGGGGGTTAGGGTTTCACATGTGAACTTGGGGTTGGGGAGGGGGGTCACAAATATTCAGTCCACAATACCATCTGAAACTCAAGTTGATGATATTTCAGTAGTGGTGGTGGTAAAAGGATCTAGATGGAAGTGAGGTTTCCATGCTATAATGCTGATGTTAATAGACTGTAATACAACAATATGTATATTGTAATATGAAGATCAACCACTAAGTAAACTATACAAAGCAATGTACTCAAAAAGCACTACAAACAAAGCAAAACGGAATCCTAAAAAATGTTCAAGTAACCCACAGGAAAACAAAAACAAAACAAAATACTAAGCAAACAAATAAAAAATGGAGGAATAAGAAACATGAACAAAAAGAAAACAAAAATTAAAATGGCTGACTTAAGCCCTGATGTATTAATTTAACTATAAATGGTATAAATAATACCAATTAAAAAGCAGAGACTGGCAGAGTAGATAAAAAATAAAAGCAGCAAATATGAAGTTGTCCTTAAAAAGGTGGGGAGGTCCTTAGCGGGGTGATGATAAAAATGGTTTAAAAAAAAAAACACAATATACGGATCTAATCCAATCTATGCTCTAACCTCTGCCCTGTATTAACTTCTAAAATCAATTTGATTATGCCTTTTGATATTTATAATTAATATACTAGATAAAGGCTCAAACTACAACTTGGACAACTTGTACTCTGCTGTGTCAACTGGTAGTATCTATCACCTTAATAGATAAAGACTGAATACCCAGGCTGTTCATAGATGACATTAAAGCACTCTACTGAAAAGCAAAACTTGAGGCAGTTGTTTGGTTGACATGATATCCAAACAGAACCTATATGACAGTGTTTCTCTCTCAATTGCCCAAGAATAATGATTACTTCAGAGTCTGACAATACAACTTCAAGATTTTCATCCTTCTCTTCCCTAAGAATGTACATCAGCATGCTAAGAGCAGTAAACATCAGCCTTTGAAACACCTCGCACCAGTGGTCAGCATGTCTGCAAGGGGACAACATGAGAAAGCCACATGGCAGATAATCTCAGGGGAATGACAGCACCGGAGATATCCAACAATATACAAGTGAATTTTTCATAGTTTTAAATTATGAAAGTTATTGTTATGACCCAAGGAGACAAATAAAAGAAAAACAAATCATTATTGTGATCACTTCATAAATTTAGAGCATTTTGTGGCTATCCAAAGAAAATTTAAAATAAAAAAATGTGGTATATTCTAAAAGAAATATAAGAATTTTTCATGCTATTTCTGTATACATTTCCAGAAGAAAACTGTAACTTCTGACACTCTTATGAAATAAGGTGGTGACCTAGAAGTTGTAGAAAGGGCTTCTGAACCTAGAGGTTGTGTAAAGAAGTAATAAAGTACACTAGGGGGAAAATTGAAAATAATTGTCAAGGAGCCTCGAGATTCAATCCTAACTCCACCTTTATCTCACTGTGAAACACTGGACCAGTCACTTGTTCTCTCAGGACCATGAAAAAATAACAGTGAGGACATTCTGAAAATCAATGGATGGACGTGTCTTTTGATACATCAGGAGAAAATGCTTATAAAAGCATTTATATTTTTATAAGAAAAGCAAAGTAAAAATAGGTATCTTTTCTTCAAAGGTCCCCAGAGCAAAAAAAAAAAAAAAAAAAAGAAAAGAAAAGAAAATTCAAAGGTCCCCAGAGCAAAAAAAAAAAAAAGAAAAGAAAAGAAAAGGAAAGATGATTTTATGATGGTGAGGCAGGTTGGAATGCGCAGTGGCAGGTTTCCTGATGGGCAGTTTGGCAGTGAGCTGAGAAGTGGCCCAGAACTAGAGCCACAGATGTTCCCCACAGGAGGCCTCCAACCACTGTGTATATCAGGGGAGGTGTATTTCTAGAGGTTTGTATTGTTTGACAAGAGAAAAAGTAGTTTCCTCAATCAAAAATGAGTCAAAGCAATAATATTAAAATATAGAAATCATGTAGTTCTCCTTTTTTCCCCACCCCCAACATCAGGGTTTCTATGAGATTGTTTATGGTTTTCTGAAGACTAAAGAGAAAATCAGTGCCTAAAATCAGATTGAAAAGGCAAAAGTATGTTTTCACTCCCTTTGTTTTCATTCCAAGGTTGGACCTGTTACATCATGTTCAGAAGTGGATCATAAAAGAAAGTTAATTTCAGCAAGGCTGAATTCTCCATCACTGATTATTGACAAGTATGTGTCTTTTATGCTTCTCTAAAGTGAAAGGATTGTCCTTCCTCCAAAAGAAATCAGGGATATTTATTTTGGTACTGACCAAATCTGTTAAAGCAAAAATTAGCCATCTAGTAATTTATACCATCTTTCCAAGGCTATTTTTGGCCTTGAGAGTTTTGATCAAGTGTAGATCCTAAGATACAAGAAAAATATTCAATGTAGTTGGAAAAAGGTGATTCTGGTTGCATCTCTACTATAAACCAGCTGAGTGACCTTGACCAATCTCTTAGCTTCTCAGTGTAACACATCTTGTAGTTTTGATTAAATATGGGCTGTTGGAGAAATCCACCTGGGGAGTCTGAGAATCACAGCTTACATTGCAACATGAGACATAAAAACTATTCCAGCAAAGATGAAGTCTCCTCCATGTCTTGTTGATGTGGAATGATTAAGATCTTTACTAGCCATGCCAAATTTTCCTCTGAAATGGAAGAGAGACTCAGGTCACAATGGAGAAATATAACTGCAGGAATTTCAGATTGTGCAGTAGGTGAAAGAGTATTAACATACAATGACAACATGTTTGGAAGGTAGCTATCATACCAGTTTTACGGATGAGAAAAACTGTGCTTCAAATGGCAGAACCAAGAGTAAAATACAGACCAGAGTGACCACATTATTTCCTGAATATCACACTGCATCTTTCTACTTAGGTCCAAGCATAATTGCCAGTAATCCTTGAAAAGATTGATGAAAATCCATTTTCTAGCCAAAAGAATGTACAGTTAAACAGATTTAGTGGGGAAAATTGTAAGGGAAAATAATAACTGGATTGATAGTAATTATTATTTGATCTCTGTTAATATGTAAGCAGGTGACCACACTATTTAAAACATCCAAATTAAGGAAAATAAATGTAGCTCCCAGAGTTTTATAGTCTGAAAGAAAGATCTGGAATATGGATCAATTGTCTTAATAAATAACTTCTTAAAGAGGAGGAGGAAAGCAGGGATCTGGAGCTTGCATCAACTCCAGTGATACAAGTCTCTGTTTAAATGTCTCCTCTTCAGAGAGGGTGTCCCTTATGACCATCTAAACAGCAACCTCATTATGCTTTGTGACCTTAACTGCTATTTTTCTTCAGAGAAAAACAGTGCAGTTCTCCTAGGTATCTATTTACAGGTCTGTCTCTCCCAGACAGGTCCTTCATGAGGGCAGGGACCTTGTTTTGTCTTATTCTTTGTTATAGTCTCTGCCCTAGAAAAGTTCCAGGCTCTATAGTTAGTAGTTCATTAGTACTTGTGAACTGAATGAGTGAATGAAAGAGACTCACTTTCTCCCTAGGGGTGCACTACTTGGAAATAGAACTTAACAGATAATATTTCTGCTGCCTCAATCCACTATGGATTGCATTTTTCCCCTCAGCATGGGAAGAAAACTTTTTTAAAAAATGATTATTTGAATTGGTCTCTAAAGACAATTTGAAAATTCGTTACCTCCAACCTGCATCAAATCTATAGAGTCCATGTTTTCACTGAAATGTCTGATTTGCTTTTATTCTTGGCACTTCTGGGAGTTGGAGATGGAATAGACATCACTAGCTTTATGCCTAATTAGCTTTTGTATAAAATGGGGAAACTTAGGGCAGATAGAGCTAGTGTACTCAAAGTCCAAGATGGATCCCATTCACAGGAGGACAACCACTGCCCACTTTGGTGCCAGCTTCTTTCAGAAAGCTGTACCAAGAGCAAAGATCTTGTCAATCATTTTAATAAGACACACACTTTATCGTACTCTTCACTGTGAATGCGAGCCATCCCCTAGTTTCCACAATCTCACACAATACTCACTTTATCTCTGAGAAGATGCTCTTGTAGTACATGGATAGTTCAGATTCTACAGGCTGTGTTTTTAATCTTCTGACTGAACATGCTTGGGAGCTGCTTTGGAAGAGGCAAGTAGGTTCATTTGTAAAAACTGTAACAATTCAACGAAAATATTTTTTGAAATAAGAAAAACATTAAAAGCCATTGGGGCTCAATGTATTAAGATAATCCAGTTCTGATCCAGTTCGAAATTGAAATGTGCATAAAATGTTCCTTGGAACTCACATGCTTTTTTTTCAAAATGAAGTTGGACCATTTTTGGCTTCCCCAGAACCACCTGGCCCCATTCTCTTAGCTCCCTCCTCACAGCCTCTTCCACCTGAGAAGACCATACACTATATCCTGTACAGTACAGTTAGTTGTGTATTAGTTATGTACACAAAAGATTGACTTAATAATGCCTTTATGCTTTTGCTGTTTTTAAAAACAAACATAAATCGAGCTAATGCTTAGAGACCTCTCTGCTAGATACAATTTGCCACCTCTTGACCACTCCCACTCACACAGATTTCAATCCTTCTCATGGCCTGGATGGCTTTACCTACTTTTGTCACCCTGTCCTGCTCTACAAAAAAAGAAACGTACCGATAATAATAAGCCTTCTCTTTTAAAAATGAAAAGTCCTCCAAAGATGTAGTATTTGGTCTTAATACATGAAAGTGAAATAGTTCAGTCATATTACTATCCTAACAAGAGTCGACCACATGGAAGAGATGAGCATTTTAATTTGGGAATGTAAGAGGTGAGGGATTTGGAAGCATGAAGTGATTGGAGGTAAAGATTGAAGCCAGGACTTGGGATAGTACAGCATAGAACGCTAGCACTCTGTGAGCACCAGGAGACAGGTGAGAATTTAAATAATGAGGGTAAAAAGAAGATAAAAAATAAATATATCCTACTGAAAAGTAGGCTGTGGCAAAGAAAGAAGACCCTTCTTTCCCCCTTCACACTTGTGCGCTCCCCTGACCTGTAAGCCTGCACAACATGGTCCCGACTTCCAGGACCCAGGTCTTAGGTTCCCGTATTAGGAGACAAACTCAGTTACATTGTGGGCTACAGAAATTTGTACAAGCTACCCTGGAAACCATAACCTACACCACTTCTATGGAGATATACTTTAAATATTCCAAGAGATTCAGAAAAAAAAAAAAAAGATTTAAAAGGAATCCATTTTAAAACTATTTACAGACTTCCCATCTCCAGACCTCAAAAGTTACTAAATCAAAGGCAAGGCACAAAACACAATTGCAGAAATCCAAATATGGCCTGTGACATAAATGGTATGAAATACACGTGTGACACCATACTTACTTCAACATGTCATTTAGCTCACAAGAGCAAGAGAAGAGAAGATATTTTATGTCCTCAGTCTACCTAGTCTTAATCAGGACTTCTACGTACCAAATTTTTACTCAAATTTAGATGACATGAAAATTTCTATTAAAAACTTTATTTCCAAAGAAGCAACTGAAGCAAGAAGAAGGTGGCCAGAAAACAAACAATAACTTTAAATTCAAATCAGCATTCTTCATTCTTTAAAAAATTCCACAAGGAAGGCATATATTTTAGCAGAACAACTTTGAGAAACTCAGTTGCCCACGTAAGGCAAGCACTGTCTTTGTTCTTTCCCCTTTAATTTTATTACTAAAACTAATTATCCTGTCTGAGCCTAGGAAGAAAGAAATCTCTTTCCATGGTATTAATCCAAATTTGTTTTCATAAAAAGTACGTTGGGGCTTCCCTGGTGGCGCAGTGGTTGAGAATCTGCCTGCTAGTGCAGGGGACACGGGTTCGAGCCCTGGTCTGGGAAGATCCCACATGCCGCGGGGCGGCTGGGCCCGTGAGCCACAACTACTGAGCCTGCGCGTCTGGAGCCTGTGCCCCGCAACGGGAGGGGCCACGATAGTGAAAGGCCCGCGCACCGCGATGAAGAGCGGTCCCCGCACCGCGATGAAGAGTGGCCCCCACTTGCCGTAACCAGAGAAAGCCCTCGCACGAACCGAAGACCCAACACAGCCAAAAATAAATAAATAAATAAATAAAGTAGCTATAAAAAAATTAAAAAAAAAAAAAAAAAAAAAAGTACGTTGGAGGTTAGGACAAATTTGGTGTTATGGTTTTGTATCTTTACAACATGGCATAAAATACAAAGTTGTAAGATCAAATTTATTAACAACAAAAAAAAAACACTGTTAATGTTTGAAACAATATGTCATTAAAATAAGATCATTTTCAATCTCTGTGACACATAAAAAGTGCAGTTTTCTGGGCGTTTTCCCCTTCCCTCCATTCCAACTAAAGTACACACTCCAAGTCGGTTTTCCTATTTTTTTGAGCAGATAATTAAATACAGCACTTCTAGGTTGAAATGACCTATCACTTTGCAGACCCTGATATGGTGCCTTTCTCAATTTCCCATTAAAATACCCATTGTAGACAGTTGCAACTTTGAATATTGAGGATAGTAGGCAACCAACCGCTATACCCCTTTATTCAGGTACTAGCACATATTTGTGAATGTCTGCTGTGTGTCAGGCACTATGATGGTGATAACAGGATCGGAATACAGGGTCAGAAAGCAACATTTAATGCTGTCAGGAAGTTCATAATCTAGGGAAAAGAGACAGGCCCTAGCATCTCGGGAGAAGGTCTGGTATATGGAGTCAAAATATAATTGAGGAAAACCCATGTTCTGAAACAGTCCAGTTTGGCCAGCTAGGAAATAGACATGATGGTAATTCAAACTTCCCTTATTGGCCTAGCTTCTATGAAACTGAAAGTCAGATAGCTCATCCCCTATAGCATAGGTCCTTATTTTAAAAACCAGAATTTAAAATATAGGTCTCCTCCCAATCTATTAGAACTTGACATTCACTTGCAGATTTGCAACTCTACTGGGCAACAAGGTTTGTAGTGGAAGAAAAAGTATCTTGTGTGGTCATGGATGGTAGAGAGCTATAGGTGAACTCTTGATGTGAGACCAAGAGTTGTAGGTTAAAGCAGAGCTATAAATCGTCTCAGATACATTTAGCTCTTCTTAACTAGGGGGCTGTCCACCAGCTGCGTTACAATGACCTGGGAAGCTTTTAAGAAATATGAATTCCAAGTCCTATCTCTGGAGATTAAATTCCAGGAAAGATAACATGGGATCTGAGTAGCTACATATTTTTAAAACTTTTCAAGGATTCTGATGAGCAGTCAGATTTGGAAAGTACTGCCCTGGAGATAAACATTATTTTCCAGAGTAAGAAAATTAAGCCATGTAGGCAGTCTATCAGAGCTGCTCAAGATGAGTAATGGTCAGACACTAAAATTTGGCTAAGGGCTTTGCACATTAATTAAAGAACAGTACTTAGAGCTATTCTAGTAGCTATAAGCATCCAAGTGCACAGAGAAGGCCAAAGGAAACCTATGCCTCTTTCAAATTGGCAAACATTGGGTCTTGAGAGATATCCCCTCATTGATAGATAAGAAAACAAAAGAAATATTGCCAGTCTAGAGAATATAAAAACATTCTGCAACATAAGAAAAGGTGAGAAATACCCTGAAAGTTGAGAGGAAAAGTCAACCTCAGGAAAAAAAAAAGTTTTCTATAATAAATAGAACATGAGGGAAAATAAGTTTTCTATAATAAATAGAACATGTCATAAGTTATATTCTTCATCTCAATAAAATTAAAAGAAACATAGCTTCTATGAAACATGGTTTAGAGATCATAAGGGGTTGAATGGACTGAAAGCTGAGACTGAGAAAGACACAAAAAATTAGGTTAAAAACACAAATATGGAATTGAAATTTGAATTGAAAATTGTGTAAAGTAAAATCCATATTGCCGGGCTTCCCTGGTGGCGCAGTGGTTGAGAATCTGCCTGCTAATGCAGGGGACACGGGTTCGAGCCCTGGTCTGGGAAGATCCCACATGCCACGGAGCAGCTGGGCCCGTGAGCCACAATTGCTGAGCCTGCGCGTCTGGAGCCTGTGCCCCGCGACGGGAGGGGCCGCGATAGAGAAAGGCCCGCGCACCGCGATGAAGGGCGGTCCCCGCACCGCGATGAAGAGTGGCCCCCGCTTGCCGCAACTGGAGAAAGCCCTCGCACGAACCGAAGACCCAACACAGCCAAAAATAAATAAATAAATAAATAAATAAGAAAATCCTTTTAAAAAAAAAAAAAAAAAAAAGCTGATACTTTAAAAAAAAAAAAAAAAAAAAAAAAAAAAAAATCCATATTGCCTAAAATGGAAAATTTTATAGATGGAAAAGTGTAAATGGTTTCCAAGAATGCAGATCAAAAAGCAAAGATGACCATGGTGGGAGAAGAGGTGATAAATAGAGAGTACAGTATTCTGAGATCAACATTATGACTAACAGATGTATTGGAAACTGAAAAGACATAAAGGAAAAACAAAAATATAATAGAAGAAAATGTTCCTTTATCTTAATAAAGGCTACATGCTATTGAACAGGGTCTTCCATTTAGACAGAAAAATAAGGTAAAAGACCCTTAGATTTTTCATGGTAATAGCTAAATAGAGATAATAGTGTCAAATATATATTTTTAAAACGTTAAAATTTTTATAAAATTATAGAATAAACACAGGTCAGCTATTTAATGGATGCAGCAAAACAATAAATCTGGTTCATGGGAGAGTTCGGGAAACTGAATATATATAGTGTCTGAAAAAAATGTTGAACAGTGATTGCTGTCCTAAGAAACATAACTGATTAATGTTCTACCAAGCAATGAAACTTCAATGTTTGGATTGATCTTCCTAATGGATAGAAATATTTGCATCTCTACAGTATAGGAATCTACAAGTCAATGTGTAACTTCATAAAATTGTGGCCCGAATTAATCATATATAGGAAGTCAAACAAAAAATATACCCTCAGGGAACTAAACAATCCTTGAATGGGTCTGTTAGACAATGCCCAGCATTTTTAAAGGATATACAATAATCCTTTTAATTTACTTCTAAGTCCTGAATAATTTCTTTTAACCTTAGTGATAGTAAATAATCTCAAAGGTCATTCTTGATCACAAAAAGGCTGGCCACAGATTCCTAGAAGGATCTTGTGGGCATTGGATTTAAACATGAAATACAACCTTATTCCTGACGGCGGGTTTGTCATACCTGATTGAATTAGATTTATGCTCAGACAGAACTCTCCAGTTATAGCCCTGATTGCCAAATAAGATTCTCACTGAATATTTGACCATAATTATTTTGCCAGTGAAAGTAAAGAAACTCAGTAAAAATATTTGCTGATGAATTCTTTCTGGTCAGGAAGAACACAACATTATTTAAAGGGTGTTTTTATTTCTGTTATAAAAGCTTAGACTACTAATTTGATGACTAAAGATAAATCAAAAAGAAATATAAAGGACTTCCTTAGATTCACATAACAAAAATATAGAACATTAAGAATAACACCTACCGATAATATTCCAGGACAAACAACCACAATTTGCCTTCATTAGTTCGTTTGGTTCTGCGTAATTAATTCTTGTTTGGCTGGAACTTTAGTTAGCAGTCTGCTTTCATAAAGTCACCTGCTTCTACACTATAAATAGGCCTGAAAATATGATTTGTCCCCTGTTGCTGTGTGACAATGGCCTAAGTGATGTTAGTTAGGACCTTCCACCCAAGATTATTCTTCTAAGTATAAATAGTTAAGAGTACCTAGCAGCGTTCTTTCCACAAGATTCATAAAATGCCCATCTTCATTGAAGATTCAATTTCTATCCTGTAGCTTATAAAATAGACTGCAGGCAGGCATGAGGGGAAAGTAAACCACTTATTGATGATAATTATGCATGTCACAGTAACCCATGATATCAGAATAAAGGAAAGGAAAATTTTCTATTAGAGTGTACCATACGTAGCTATTTCATAAGGATCTGACCAATGTTTGTCCTGTAGGAAAGAACATATTATGATCACTGTATGCATTGACGAGTCTCCAGGTCCTTCAATCTATCCTGAAAAAATGCTAATATATATTTCTATTAATAACCTTTCATCTGAACAAAATTAACCTGGAGAAGGATGAGTTTCTTTTTTTGTGAAATGTAGAATATTTTGAATTGTGTTGAGTTATTTCAAAAATATGATGCAGACTTCCAGTTTCTGGTCCAGCACATAAGAAGTCTGGAAGTTTCCACTCCATCCTAACAACAAGTAAAAGCTTAACAAACAAAAATCAACAACTCTTCTAAATCTCTAAGAGAAGTGAGGTCATAGAGCAAACTGCTGCTCCCAAAATGAGAGAGATAGACAAGCAAATACAGAGAATCACAATGTACTGTCTCAGAAACCCAGGAGAAAAAAACCTCCACAAAACCACTGACAGGATAGGGAAACCTGAACTATAATCGATGAATTGCTGGGGGCTCATTGTGGACAAGCCTGAGAGATAAAAACTCCAGAGGGACCCAGTAATGGGGAGCTCCAACAACTTTGTGAGTTGTATCTTCTAGAGCTCTATCAGGTTCTCAAAGTGATTGCCAGGGAAAGTCCCCTCATGTTTCCCATAGGAGGAGAGGAAAAGGAACCATTCTGAAATATTCCACAGTATTCTGTTCATCTTAATAAAGTGTGCCCACAGGAGAAACTAATTAACCGGAGCCAAATCTGCTGGAGTTTTATCAGAGTTTAATTGCCCTAGGAGAAGGGAAATAGTTAACTCTAGCTAGCTTTGGCATTCACTTGGAGAAGAGAAATATCCCACCCCAGCCCACTCTAGCCATCCTGTCCCACTCAAGGAGGAATGAGGGGGGAGAACCAAGAAGCACATGTAAAGTCCAGAGTCCAGAGGCGTAGTGGCCTCACTGAAAAACTGAAGCCTAATCTAGGAATATAGAATACTTCCCCTCCCCCAACATCTTACTAGCATATCTAAAGGCCTATTTACAGCAATTCCTTTTATCCAATACATCATGTCTATCTCTCAAGAAAAAATTGCAGAGTATATAAAAAGGCAAAAAATCATAGCTTGAAGTAAGCATCAGAACCAGTCTCAGACTGTGATTGATATATTAAGGGCTTTAATGGATAAAGTAAACTGCATGTTGGAACATATGTGCAATGTAAGCAGAGAGATGGAAATTCTAAGAAAGAACCAAACAGAAGCTCTAGAGATCAAAAATACTGTAACGTAAATGAAGAATGCCTTTAATGGACTTAATAGTAAATTGGACATGGCTAAAGAAAGAATCTCTGAGCTTGAGGATCTCTCAAAAGAAACTTCCAAGACTGAAAACAAAGAGAAAAAAGACTGGGAAAAAAAAGCAGGGCAGAATATCTAAGAACGGTGGGACAACTACAAAAGGTATGACATGTGCTTAATGGAACACTAGAAGAAAGAGAGAAAGGAACAGAAGAAATGTTTAAAGCAATGATCACTGAGAATTCCCCTAAATTCATATCAGATACCAAACCTCAGAGAACACCAAGCAGGATAAATGCAAAAACAAACACACAAAAAAACTATACCTAGGTATATCATTTTCAAACTATAGAAAATAAAAAACAAAGAAAAAAAAAAAAAAGAGCCCTGAAAAAAGCCAGAGAAAAAAATAGAGATTTTCTAAGACAAACAAAAAAAAAAAATTGAGGAGATTTGTTGTCAGGTCACCTGCCTTGCAAGAAATATTTAAAGAAGTTATTTCAAAGTTATTTCAGTTGAAGGAAAAAATATATAGGTCAGAAACTAAGATCTACATTTAACAAGGAGGAGCACCTGAGAAGGAATAAGTGAAAGTAAAATTAAAATGTCTGTTTTTTTGTGTTCTTGACTCATCTAACAAATAATAGTTTGTTCAAAATAATAGCAACAATGCACTCAATTATGAGTTATATATACGTGTGTGTGTATATATATATATATATATATATATATACACATATATGATGTATGAGTGAAATGAATGACAGCAACTATACAAGGGACAAGAGGGAGGAATTAAGATTATTTTACTATAAGATACTTGCTCTACCATGAAGGAATACAGTTTTATTTTAAAGTGAACCTGTATTACTTGTATATTTCAAACTCTAGGGTAACCACTAAAAAAAGTAAAATAATAAGTATAACAAATATGCTAAGAAAGAAGACAAAATGGAATCATTGAAACCACAAAAGGAAGAAAGTGAGTGAGAAAAAAAGAACAAAGGCAACATAAAGAAGACAGTAACAAATATGGTTGATATTAATCTAACTATATATCAATAATCATTTTGAACAGCAAGAGTCTAAATGCACCAATTAAAAGACAGTGGTGGGCTTCCCTGGTAGCGCAGTGGTTGAGAATCTGCCTGCTAATGCAGGGGACACGGGTTCGAGCCCTGGTCTGGGAAGATCCCACATGCCACGGAGCAGCTGGGCCCGTGAGCCACAACTACTGAGCCTGCGCGTCTGGAGCCTGTGCCCCGCAACGGGAGGGGCCGCGATAGTGAAAGGCCCGCGCACCGCGATGAAGAGCGGTCCCTGCACCGTGATGAAGAGTGGCCCCCACTTGCCGTAACTACAGAAAGCCCTCGCACGAACTGAAGACCTAACACAGCCAAAAATAAATAAATAAATAAATAAAGTAGCTATAAAATTAAAAAAAAAAAAAGAGTTGCTGTACTTATAAAAAAAAAAAAAAAAAAAAAAAAAAAAAGTCAGTGGTTGTCAGAGTGGATCAAAAAGACCCAACTATATGTTTTCTACAATAAACCTACTTTAAATATGAAGATACATATAGATTAAAAATAAATGAATGGAGAAAGATATGCCATGTTAACACTAATCAAAAGAAAGTTAGAGTAGCTATATGATTTTGGACAGAGAAGAATTTAGGGCAAGGAAATTTACCAAGGAAAAAGAGAGGCATTACATACTGATAAAAGGGTCAATTCTCCAAGAAGACATAATGATCCTTAATGAATATGCACCAGACGACAGAGCATCAAAGTTATGAGGCAAAAACTGTAGGACTACAAATAGAAATAGATGAATCTGTTATTATAGTTGGAGGCTTCAACACTCCTCTATCAAAAAAAGACAGATCCAGCAGACAGAAAACCAGTAAGGACATAATTGCTGTCCTTAACAACAAGTGTTGGTGAGGATGTGGAGAAATCGGGACCCTCATTCATTCCCAGTAGGATTGTACAATGGTGCAGACAGTTTGGAAGAAAGTTCCTCAAAATGTTAAATATGGAGTTACCATGTGACCCAGCAATTTCAATCCTATGTATATACCCAAGAGAACTGAAAACATAGGTCCACAAATAAACTTGTACACTAATTATTGCAGCATTACTCATAATAGCCAAAAAAATAGAACCAACCCAAATGCCCATCAACTGATAAATGGATAAACAGAATGTAGTACCTCTATACAACAGCAATAAAAAGGAATTAAGTACTGATGCATGCTATAACATGGATGACCCTTGAAAACACGCTATGTGAAAGAAGTCAGTCACAAAAGACCACATATTGTATGATTCCATTTACAAGAAATGTTCAGAGTAGGCAAGTCTATACAGACAGAAAGTACATCAGTGGTTGCCATTTGTTGAGAGAAGGAAGGAAGAAGGAGCAACTGCTAGTGGGTGTGGGGTTCTTTTTGCAGTGATGAAATGTCCTGAAATTAAATAGTGGTGATGATTGCACAACTCTCTGAAGAGATTAAAAAGTACTAAATTATACATTTTAAAAGAGTGAATGCTATAGTGTGTGAATTATATCTCAAGAAAACTGTTATTTTTAAAAATTACCAAATAATAAATAAATATATATATATATTTTTATAAATAAATATTAATCTTGCTTTTTTTCATTTCCCTATACACTTATAACCAACTATAAGAGAGTTATTTATGTTTGGCAAAATTTTTAAAGGTCATGGAAGAATCATGATTTTTCTCATTGATTATTAAGATCATTTTGCAGAGTTTCAGCTTACATAGACATTTTTACAGTCCCACACTACCATGCAAAGAGAGGACTGCCTGTGTGTGTGCTTATCATATATTTATATCATATGTATTTTTACTTCATGAACAATAATCTGGATTCAAAATTATAAAATCCTGGAATCAAAGAAAAGGGAATTAGAATGAAAAATAAAAGTAACATTCATTTTCCTGGTTCCAAACTTCATTAATTTCCAGATTTTTTGGAATCTTTTTGAGTTTGAAATATTACTCTACCATTCAAATTACTGAAATAACTAAAAACAAACAAAATGATCAAATTATCAAGAAAAATAAGAACTAGAATGAAAACCTCAAAATCAGAAAGCAAGGGCAAAATGACTGAAACAAGACCAAACATGTCAGTAATTATGCTAATTTAAGTAGTGTAAACTCTATTTAAAAATCAAATATGTCACATTTAATTAAAAATCACATTGCTTATAAGCCACACAAAATTCATGAAGGAAAGCTAAAATTCAAGTATAGATGTGCAAAAGCAAGGATAAGGAAAACAGTAGTGGCAAATAAGTTTCAATAGAATTTACGATATAAAGCAATAGAGTAAAGAGAGTAAACTAGTACAAACTACTGGCTCCATTTACAACAGTGATACTAATCATAAATGTCTGTGTGAGAAATAGCATAGTATTGAGATATATAAAGTAGTTTTCTAGAATTTTAAGAAAAAGTTAACGAAAATATATATATTGAGGAAGAATTTATCTACCAACTCACAGTGTCATGGTCATCAATAATTTGAAGTACATAATAAGGTTTAATCAATAGGTACCTATTGAATGCTGTACTTTACAAAAATACACAACCTTTTCAAGTGTCCATGGAATATTTATAAAAATTGATTGAATACTAACTAGGAAGAAACCTCAATACTCCTAAAGACAGACATTGTAGAGACCACATTTTAACAATGCCATCAAACAAATTTTCAATAAAAAATCCAAGTGCTGAGAAATAGTTAAATATTTCTATAAATTATTATAAATTATTATTAGGTCAAAGGGGACATTCAATATACAATAGTAAACAATTCAGAAAAAATAAAGAGAAGAATACTATTCTTCTAAATTTATAGGCTAGAACTTAAGCTATACTCTAGGTAAACATATTATTAGAAAGAGTGAAAGAATGAGAGGAATAAAGGAGGGAGGGAGGGAGAGAGAAAGAGGAGGAGGAAAGAAAAGAAGGCAGAAAGAGGTTACATGTTAAATTTAAGAAGCCATAATTCCTACCACCACCACCATAAATTTAAAAAATAAGGGAAGTCATAAGGGAAACAGAAATTTAAAAAAATTAAAGTAAAGTAAAATTAATAAATTAAAAAATTTTTAAATGTATTTTATAAAACAGAACTTGCTCTTTGAAAAGTAACAAATAAAAAATAGGTATACAGCTCCGGGAAATCTAACTCAAGGAAAAAGAACACTCATTAAAATAAAATTTGATGAAAAGTCACAGAGCGGAATGTGAAAGCAGAACTAGGAAACATCACTATAAGCTGTCATCCCCAAACAGATTAAAGATTTCTTAAGGGGGAGTCATTTCTAATATATCTCTTTACTTTCTGTATAAGACTAAACAGCTTTAACAATAAAACAACCAGACAAAAACCTCTGCTGTAGAAGATCTCCTTTTATTAAGAACACAAAACAGAAATTTTTATAAAAATCTGTTTTTGCTAACAGCAAAGATAATTCCTGGCTTTTATTAATATACTTAGCAACTGAAAAATCTTCTGGTTTTCTATAGTTATCAATACTGTAGAGTCCTTAAGAGTATCCTCGGCCAAGTGCCTTATTTTGCCAGCTAAGACTCTGCCTTATTTAATTCCCAGGGAATATAGATTATAATCAATAATGGCTCATTTTGGCATAACATACCTTTCACAGCTACTAAATAAGAGCTTTTCAGAAAAAAATCAGAAGCAAGTTATTCTCCAGGTATGGAGAAGAATTATCTTCAATCCAATATATTTATTGCAACCTAGCTTGAAAAATTAGGCCTGGTGGAAAGCTAAAACATGGGTTCTTCTGCTTATACTTTTCTTTTGGGTTTTGGGTTGAAATTAAAATACAGTCTAACACTTACAGAGAAGGGAACAAGATTGCATAATTGCAGCCTGTAGCTTAGAGAAGAGTGGGCAGAGGAGGATGGGTTTCCAAACCAGGCCAATCTTGATTGTTTACAATATCAAATCATAAGGACTCTTATACTACCTTGCCAGGCTGGTCCTTCGAATGGCCCCCCAATCACAAGACCTGATTCAGTTTATACCCCCAAAACTAGGCAACTCAACAAATGTGGAAAAATCAAATGTGTTCCAGTTTAAAACAAAACAGAACATAAGAACTTAGTCAAGCTTATGAGAGGATTAAGATTCTTCAAAAACATATCTTGAATACTCCTTTTAATAATCATTTCAATGACTAAATATTGAATAGCCTGAAAACTTAACATGTAATAAATCATACAGTTGCTAAAATGAATTTAGATCTTCAGACTCAAAAACAGAAATAAGTGCCCAAATGATTACCAGTATCATACCATGTGAGCAACTCAATCACTGTTCCTAAGTGTGTTTTGTTTGGTTGATTGGTTTCGGTTTTTTGCTTGCTTATCTGTTTTACCCAAGAATTACCTTCAGGTATAGCAAAGGCTAGACCTTAGAAATGTTCAACCCAAAGAAGTTCTGAATTTGGCAGCTTGCGTTGTCTTTAATTCCTAGTGAAAAGGGTAAGCATGATTTACAAAGATGACCTATTCCTGGACTCTGCTTTCAGTGAGAGGAACATCGTTAGTATGCAAAAGCATCATTCTGCCGAAGAATTTAGAAGTCAACCAATCCTTTCTGTGCTGTCCAATACGGTAACCACTAGCCATATGTACTTGTATAAATTTAAATTTGAATTAATCAAAATTAAATTCACCATTTTGTTCCTTAGCACGCTAGCCATACTTCAAGGGTTCACTATCCATGTAGTTACCATATTGGACAGTAGAGATGTAAAATATTTCCATCACAGAAAATTCCTGCTGGAAATCTGTGTTAGATACAAAAATGAAGGTAGACCTGGACTTTTTAAAGAATTGGCCAAAACTTCACTTAAGATGTTTTCCCATCATTTTCAAGGAGAGTTAATCACTGATTAGAGAAACAGTGCTGTTACAAGCCAGTCTCATGCCATTATTCTTTATACTCTTCCCCAGTTTAGAATGCCTTCCCCAATCTACCCATCTTTCAAGGATCATTTTAGGATTTGCCTCTTCCCAAAGCCTTTCCTGGCCTCTTACCCTATTGCTTTCTCTCTTCCCAAATGCTATGACATTTATATCTATAGAGGGTAGTATAGTGTGTTTCTTCCAAAAGTGGTAGGACTCACAAATTGTTTACCACCTCTTCATTCCCACTCCTCCTTTTTTTCTCTCTCTATTGAAACGAAATGTGATGTTCCACATCAAGATGGGAACATTGATTTTTCTAGGCAGACTGTCAATATTACTTTTGGAAAAAAGCTGCCAACATCTCCATTCAAAAGTCAGGTGATTGAGATTTTCTCACAGTCATGGAGGCTTTCTGTGGTGTGGACCCCTCCCCAGGACCCCATGAGACACTCATGGCAAAGATCGTGGCTCTGACTCCATCTCTATTCCCCAAGACTGAGCCCAGGTCAGAAACTCTACCTTTCGCTTGATATGAAGCCATTTTTCACCTCTACGCCCCTTCCCTTAAAAAAAAAAAAAAAAAAAAATCCACCTTTTCAGTGGTTCTCATTCTCCCTGCAGGGAGTTTGTTCTCTCCAGTGAACTTCTTCACCTGTTATCAAACCACAAATGGCTGATTTCTTCTTTGTCAGTGCAGAAGTTTTACAAAGTAACGAGTAAGCCATGTCCATTAATAAAAATTCCCAATTCTCCATCCCAGTTCCTCCCTACCACACACACAAAATCTGTCTTAGACTTAAGTAAGCAATAAATCAATAAAATGTTTCTGGAATATATGCAATGGCATCTCTGGGCCTCTGACCATCTTACACCTACTATTACTATTTCCACTACAATAACAATAGAACCAAAGTCTTATCAAGCAAAGACCACTAGGCACAAATCTGCCTCTGCTGGATCAGATTTATTGATTCAATGCAGTGAGGGAGGGCAGCTCAGAGGAACCATGCAATGCTACTTGAAAAGAGGAAGGAGGGAAACATCTCTTGTAATGTTTGGGTTCCTGATGAAGGACTTGGAGAAAAATTGAAAGGAAGCAGCGATCATTTCTGGCTCAACCGCTTTTTCTTTTTCTACATTAGGAAAAGCAGGGATTAACTAGGAATTCGGTCATGAGACCAAGGTGATTTCACAACTGAATATCCCCCGTAATATATGGGAATAGCAAAGCAGGTCTGGGGGAATCACAGGTAAGAAAGCCGTAACTACTCAAAGAGGGGGTTGTATGGGATTTTATAGCTACCGTAGGACCTGGGGAGAAACAGAGTTTTCTGTTAACTTTGGCTTTTTCTGGGTCTGAATTCCCAGCCCCGTTAATAGCCTGAGTTAATCTTCACTCTTTTCATCTCAGACAAGTTTTTACTCTTTCAAGAGTTAACCTTTACTGAGAGCTATGTGTTAGGCACTATTCAAAGAGCCTTTTATTTAATCCTCAACACGTTCTATGAAATAGGTACAATTACATGCCTCCCCCAACCCCAGTTTAAGTAAGGGAAAACAGAGGCTCAGAGGGGTGAAGTAACTTGCCCTTGATTATACAGCTACAAAATGGCAGATTGGAATTCAAACAGGCAATCTGTTCTCAGAGTCTGCGTTATCAACCACAATGCCATACTGATGTAAACTGTTCTAGCGATGCCACTCAGGAAGCAAGTGTGAAACCCTGGAAAGTAGGAAAGGAACACTGAAGCCCTTTGCATTTTTTCCATACCCAAATTGTCAGCCAGGTTATTTTGAAATGACTAACTTTTAGGTATTTTTAGATAGTATGGTAAGACTTTCTAAATGAGCTCTTAGATCCAATGGACCTTTTGTCCTAGTATTTCCAGTTTCTGAATGATAAAGTCAAGCTGCCTCCGGGAAGCCAAGAAGGGTCAGGTTTCACAGCAATACTTTAGAGATTTATGGAAAACAGAAGATGTGTTCTGTAGTTTTTCACTCTTACAATTCCAGAGTGAAGCTATTTTATATTTCTGCTTTGCTGCCTATGAAATTAAATGAATCTGAAATCAGAGGTTTAGTACATAATAACACTGCCTGGTTTTCCAGTCATGATCAAGATCATTTTAGCTCTGACTCGGGGGAATTAGTGCCACTCTAATTGGACCAGGTTTGGCAGTGCCTCTACTCCTACTAGTCTATGTTCATGGTGTTCATCTCCTTCCCAGCTAGTTGATGTGATGGAGGCTTCATTTAGGTCTCTAGAACCCATTGATTCTCATCCAGGATGACCCCAAGTCTGAGCCCCTCCCCCAAGCAGGTCCCCTACAGATTGACCATAGGAACCCTCCACACTTAGGTGGATACGTTTGACCTCAGGTCACCCTGAACACTTGGTGGCAGCCTCAGGTCCCACTTGATGTCCTGCTTCTCTGTTTTTTCCTTCTGGAAGGTGTGAAGGTGTCATTTTTCAGAGAATGCAAGTAATAGTCCTCAACAATGCTTAGGACCCTAAATTCACATGCAAATTAAGTTCCAATTTTGCAGTGCTATCCCAGGCTGTATGAATATTGCTTTTTTAAATAGAAAGAGATTTTGGAAAATACTTAGTTCACTTTATCCCCAATTTAAATGTGAAAAAAAAAAAGGTTCAAAAACAGTAACTCTTAAGGTCACACTGCATGTTAGCAGCATAAGTACTAGAATTCTGTTTTCCAGATGTCTCACCAACAGAACCATTGGGAAATGATTAGAAAAAAATAGTGTTGTCACTTCCTCCCTAGAGGATATGTTATTTTGTATTTGTGTGTGTGTGTGTGTGTGTGTGTGTCTGTACTATGTATGTTTGTACTATATACTGTATATTTTTACCAAGGACCAAATCCTCCTGGTATTTCTGTCCTGGTTTTCTGTATCATTTGCCCCTACCAATTTGTCAATTTGTTCTAACTGCTTTTTATGCTGATAAAAAAAAATGACAAAGCAACTCTACAAAATAAATCACCTTCTTTCCTCTGTGACGATGTTGCCTCCTCAGAAACCTCTTAATGAATGCCCTGGTTTCCTTCTGAAATATTCTGTCCAAGTGAAGTTTACATACTTCTGTTCACACACATGCAGATTCACTGCTGCATCAACCTTAGGATTTCAGCTTCTTGTGCTGGAGGATATATGCACCCCCTTGAGGAGGTGAAAGGATTTGGGCAGGGTGAAGATGACCATGGTTCCCTTATACATGGAAATAAGGACGGAAGGAATAATAATACTTCTCATCCAGTAGGTGCCTCCTGCCTCAAGGCTTGGCCTAAGCTGTGCAGTGAAATGAATCATTCCACTAGCTAGGGGCATTTAAAAAAATATCAGTGCCTGAGCCCAAACGAATTAAGTAAGAATACCTAGTGGTAGAACCTAGGAATCAGCATATTTACCCACATGATTGTAATGAGAAGCCCAGCCCTGAGAACTATTGCTCAGAGAGTCAGATTGGGGCTCAGAGGGTCCCAACATCCCAAATGAAGGCCAAGGCTCATATATCACCATCAGGACTAGGGGAACAGAGGCTGCATTATTGCAACCAGAACAGAGAAGGAAACAACCTTTTCAAGGACCTCTTTATACCCTTTGTCTCCTCACACACTGAATAGGGCTGACCTGTGTAACCAATACTATAATGCAGATATTAAGTGTGTAGAATGATTGTAATTCTGTCACTAAAATCCAATACTACAACAACCATTATGACTACACTATATCTTTGCTAACTTGTACAAATAATTTGGTAAGAACAATTTCCTAAAAGTGGATTTTTGAATCAAAGAGGATGGAAATTTTTAATTCTAATACATACTACCAAATTGTCCTCTAGAAAGATATAATCACGTACATTCATACTGTCAATATGCACAATACCTGTTTTCCCATATTCTGATTAAAACTCTGATTACTGATCTTTGTATTTCTACTAATATAAAATATATGTTGTATCCTTTGCTCAGTTTCTGTTTGAGTTTTCATTTTTCCTTAACTGATCTGTAAATAGATTTTACACACTCTGGACATTATCCCTTCATCCATTCTATACTTTTAGAAAAATTTCCCTGTTTGAAACTACAGTTGGCCCTTGAACAATGAGAGGGTTAGGGGCACAAAACCCCCATGCAGTCAACAATCTAGGTACTACTATCTCTGCCTCAAAAACAAAGGAATTGATAAATGACTCACCCAAGGGCAGGAAGCTGCAACAGTCTGAATAGAATCAAGACTTAAACTCTAGTTCCTTTATATACATATTGTGATCTCTAATCGCATGCAAAGTTTCCCCATGCTTAAAGATCTGTAAAATGAAAATACAGGTACTATATTTATTGAAAAAGATCCACGTATAAGTGGACCCACGCAGTTCAGACCCTTGTTGTTAAAGAGTCAACTGTAGTCTTGCACTTTATTATGGTATCCTCTCTCATAGACAGGGTGTTTTTTGTTTGTTTGTTTTCAATTTTCATGTAGTATAATTGAATGGATTTTTATTTTATAGTTTTTGGCTTGGTCATGTTTCTGAAGATGATCTCAATCATCACCAATAAAACACACATATTTGTATTTTCTTCCAGTTCTTTCATGTTTTCATGTTTATATTTTAATATTTGATCCAACATGAATTTATGTTTGTACATGATATACGTGTACATGTACATGATATAAGTAAGGAATCTTTTCCCCCAAAAATAGTTAACCAGGAAGATATTAAATTGTTTAGCACCAAAAACAATAAATATGCACAATTACCACCAGGCTTGCATCATATAACAACTTACAGCATATGATTCACTGACACTTCATCTTTAAGATGACTTAAGATGATTTTAAGTATTAAAGATTTTAAGTATTATAATACTGTGAGGTTATACTAATAGCTAGTACTCACTGACTGCTTCCTACATGCCAGGCATTGTTCTAATGGGTGCATCTCTTTTAATTCTTACGAATTACCTCGCATGGAGCATCTCACATCTCTTTTAATTCTTACGAATCCCTTTGAGAAGATATTATTGTTCTCATTTTACAGAGGAAGCAAATCAGGAAAATTTGTATAGTATCATAGGGCTGGTGTTATTAATGCTATTATTGAACAGACAAAAAATTAAAGTTCAGTCAAGGTCACACCACTGGTCACCGATGGAGTCAAGAGTCAATCTGCCTCTCTCTCTCACACACACACATGGGTATTTTAACTTCTAAATCATCACTAATTCCACTCATCTGATGCCTATTATTTTCAAAACTGAGGCTTTTAAGATTTGGGGAAAGCATATATTTTCAGAAACTATAGAGATAAAAACATTATTGCTGGAACATTGTGATATGTCTATCTATCTATCTAACCTATCTAACTATCTATCTATGTATCTATCTATCATCTAATCTTCTATCTACAAAGATGAGCTTGTGCACTTCACATAGGAGAATCTAAGGGAAGAGAAATGATCTACCTTCTGGAGCGGCCTCTACTTAAAATTAAACCCTCATGAAGGTCACACATTGTCATAAGGTGGTCTTTGACACCCTAGGAGTGGCAGCCCATAGGACTATTTCAGAACCTCATCACACACATACACACAGACTTCCACAGACACACCATGCAAACATATACTTGCCATTTGCTGAATATCCAAGATGGCAAGAACATCATGCCCTTTGCACTGGTAAGAGGGTATCTTCTGTGTTCCATCCTATGACACCAACCAAGTTTCCAAAGGCAGCAGCCAATTCTGGAGTTTTCTTGCTGCGTGAAGACTGGGAAGCAACTTGCTTTGAAACTCTACCCTTGCTTACCAGTGACTAGAGGAGGGATGATAATGAAGACAGCATTTCAATTGATAGGTTTTTATTAACAGAAAATGTAAGCTTGGCAAACACTGGTTGGAGACTTGGCGACCAGGACACTATGGATCATATGTCATTCCATTAAGAGAGTACAAGCCTTGTATGTCCTTCTATAGCTGCTCTCTGGGGTCAGATGCTTTACCCAGGTCAGCAACACAGCTGTGACCAAAGTGGAGGCACAAGGGATGTCAGGAGATAGCAGCTAAAATCTTGCCTTGGAGTAAGTAACATATACATGATAATCTTATTTTAACCAGTATATTTTTTTGTTTTAAAAAACAGACTTTCATTCAAATGGGAATGGTCGGGGTTGTGATTGACTTTGGCTTTAGACAATCCATAAAAGAGGAAAGTGCAGTCCTGTAGGGAAAAGGGATACATGCTTTTTAATAGCAAATCCCCACAGATATGGAACTGCAGGAAGAGAAAGCACCAGCTCTATGTTCTAGTTTCTGATGGGCCCCAAGGAGAGAAGACATGAGCTAGTAATCAAAGGGAGAGCATTTGGCTGAACTGACCCTTTGCTGGCCTGTCTCTCTCTTTCCTCATTCCCATGGTGTATATGATTCTATTGTTCTTGTTCACCACCCTTCTCATCCTCCTGGAAGGCTTTTTCCCATTCTTCTGCAGGCCAGCTCTGCAGAGGGATCTCTGCTTTAGTGATAGAGCAGATGCAGGCCCAGCTGTTTCCACTGAAGATTTTCTGCTAGGAGCTGAGCCTGGAAGCTATCAGGCAGCATGTTATGTTGAACCCATTGTAGGAAACAGTACCAAAAATGTTTAGATGGAAGTAAGTATAATCCAACCAGTAGCTGTCGGCCACAGGCTGCACACACAGCCCCTCACATGAGCTCCCATAGGGCTCTAATAGAATAGACCCTGTATGATTATTGATACATGAGCACTTTTACTATTTCTATAATCATGGAATTTTCTACAGAGCAAGATCCTCAATAAGTCCTAAATGCCGTAGAGAAAAGATGGTCTATGACAAGGTATGACAGCTAACATATGTGGAAACTGAAAAAGGCCTCATTAAAGCTGGTTCTCTTAGCAACCGCCATAATTTTGCACAAATGAATTAGATAACCGGATTCTTTAAAAGAGGATCCAAATGATCCAATGCCAATTCAGAAGGTAAAAATCAATGATTATCACAAAGAGGTTGCAAACCAGATTATATTCCAGTACAAATGAGTGGCAAATAAGGCATACACTCTTGTAATCAACTTAAAAGAGACCACTATAAGTTTTAAGCATATAAATAACAATAATGTTACTGCTATATTACAATATTACCACAGATTTGACGGTTAAAACAACACATATTTATTACCTTACAGTTTCTGTGGGTCAGGAATCTGGGCGTGTTTAGCTGGAACCAGTGCTTCAGAGTTTATCTGCAATCAGATTGCTGGTCAGGGCCAGGGTCTCATCCGAAAGTTCCAGGAAAGGATCTGCTTCCCATCTCATTCAGGTTGTTGGCAGAATTCATTTTGTGAGGGTTGTTGGACTGAGGGCCTCAGTTCTTATTTGTTCAGAGGTTGCCTTTCGTTCCTCGTCATACGGCCCTCACTAATGTAGCAGCTTACCTCATCAAAGCAACAGAGAGGAACTGCTAGCAAGCAGAGGTCACAATTTTTTAACCTAATTGTGGAAGTGATATCCCATCACCTTTGTTAATTTCTCTTGATGCAAAGCAAGTTACTAAGACAGCCCACATTCAAGAAGAGAATATTACAAAAGCTTCGAATACTTGGAATATAAGGTCTTGACGTAGATCATTAAAGCATCGTGAGAGAATCTGCCCACCACATTCCCCTCCTCCAGTAATTAACAGTCCATTCCCTTGCTTTATTTTCTTCATTTCTCTTATCACTACCTAAATTACATTAAAGATATGTATTACTTTAAAGATATGTATCTTGTCCTTGGGGTTTACTGCCACACCCCTTATGCCCAGAATAATATTGAGCACTTGGTTGTCATTCAATAAATATTTGTAGAAGGCTTGAATGAAGGAAGGAATGAATATCACTAATGAATGCATGACTTCTTTCAGTAATTGCTTACTTAGGATACTGAAATGAAAGCCTATATTGAGTGTCAGTACAATAGGGACTCACTCTGGCCTAGTGCTAAGCTCCCATGATTCTTGTTACTTCTTCCACTTTGGGGTTATTAGGGTGACTGATCTACAAAACCTTCTTGGTACTCTCTCCCCTTGTTTAGCTTCATATATTTTACATGTCTGGAATTTTATAAGGTGAAAATGAAGTAAAACTTAGTTTTAATAGTTCATAGGGCTTTTTGAAAGTGAGAATAAAGTAAAACAGCACTCTGATGGTGCCTCCTTTGCTAAAACTAAAAGGAAAATTTTAGATCAATCATCAGTGTAGCAGGCAGTAAGAAAATTGGACTGGACGTTGGAGTTCTATGTCACCACCTACGAACAAACCAACATTGAATTGTAATAGCTGAGACTCAGAAACAAGAAAAGAGCAGAACAACAACATCAAGGAAAAAACAGCCATCCAGGCATGGTCCTTAGGCAAAAAAGGAAAAAAAAAAAAAAGAGAATTTTTTTAAGGGAGGCAAAATTGGGATTTAAGGTCAAATTCTTCCTCTACTATTGACGGGCTGATAAATTAAGGGAAAAACTCATCAATCTCGGAATCTCCTTTTCCTCATCTGTAACACGAGTATAGTCATATTTATCATGGATGGTTGTAAGGGTGAAAAGAAACCAGAGAAATAGGTCTCCATTAATGATGTAGGTTCAATTTTGGGGGGAAACTTTGGGTAATGGAGAGACAAGAATGAACATCACTACACACTAAGTTGAAATTGAACTCCCTGAAGGACAGCCAGCAGCATAATTATTCTACTAAAAGTCACATCTAAGTCAGAAGACTCTAGGTTGAAGAGAGAGCACAGAGCATACTCTTCCTCTTAGGGTTACACTAACAGGATGTAAAGAAGCAGAAAGATATGACTCAACACAACAACTGAAAGAATGGAGGGAGCATTGACAAAGGAGATTTTTTAATATATTTCTGGAACACAGAAAGCATGGTAAGCATACTGAGTGACAAAATGGAGCAACACAAGCCATGGCTTGGAGACCTGCAGAGACTTCGTTAGCAAAGACCAGTTGCCCCACTTTGTTATAAAGCAGAAACTAACACACCATTGTAATGCAATTATACTCCAATAAAGATGTTAAAAAATAAATAAATAAAATAAAATAAAGACGGAGTTCTTCAAAAAAAAAAGACCAGATGCCCTGCGGGGAGAACTGTGAGAGAGATGTGGGCATGGAAACAGAAAGCAGAGGAGGAAAAGGGGCTGAAAAGAGTGGTGAATTGAAGTTCTAAGAAGTTGATCCCACCTTTCCAAACCCTTTAAGCGGAGAATAAAAAACAGCCAGGTGTTCAACCCAAAGCAAAAAAAAAAGATTTTTTTTTTGGTAAAAATAATGAACAAAACCATCTAGGGAGAAGTATGGTATGTATAATAGTGTTTCAGATTGTAAATACACCACACACACACATACACATGATTAACAGATAAATAACTCTGAGGGAAACAAATATAATTCAGAACACAGAAGAATTTTTTTTAAAGAATACTTCAAATTAGTATCCTCACACAATGTCTTAGGCCTGGCTCCATGGGAAACAGACTCAGAGAGATTTTCATGCTCCCAAATGAAGGCAATAGGGGGGGTGGAAAACAGGATTGGGCAGAAGAAGAGGTTGACATATGATTCAGTTGCAACAGACAACTCAGGCAATCCCCAGGGTGCTTAGATATTTATAGACTTGAAGCAAGAGGCCAGCTCTTTATACACCCCAACCCTCCCCTCCCCTCCCCCTACTCACATTCAGCAAACAACACTCTTGAGTGCAGGGAGTGGGAGAAGGGATGAGTGCTTCCATATTGGAGAGGGATCTGGGTGGCATGGTACAGCAGCACTGCACATAAATTTCATAAGCCACTGTATCTATAAAATAAGAAAGTAATGACAAATTGCTGTAATAAAAAAATCAATGAAAGAAAAAGAACATTTTTTAATTTAAAAAATAAAGTGTTTGCCAAGTAAAAAATATTCCATAGAAGCATATACGTATAAAGCCAAGAAATCTCAAATGAAGAACAAATTATTAGAAAAAAAAAGTCAAAGACAACAAAGTTTGAATTAAGAACACCAGTGTTCGAGAAATAAAGAACAGAGAAAATGCATGAGAGGAAATTTACAAATATTAGTAAATTAGAATTCGCAGAAATGAAGGAAACAAATTAAAGTGGCCCACCAAGTACTAAGCAAAATTTTAAAAACAAAATTTATGCTCAGATACGCTTGTAGAATTTCAGAACATTAAGAATAAAGAGAAGATTCTGAAACTTTGTGTGTGTTGTTCTTGGTGTAGGAGGGTGTTCACAGAAAGAAAAACAAATAGCTTGCATAAGAAAAAGAATCATTGTGCTGGCATCTGATTTATCTCCAGCAACAGCAATTCCTTTTGAGTCCTTAAAGGAAAATGACATTCAACCTAGAATTGGATCCTGACAATGTATAAATCATAGTAAACTTAGAAAAAAAGACATTTTCAGATATGAAAAGATTAAGAAAATTTTCTTCTCACAAATTCTTTATTAGGAAGTTACTTAAACATAATGCTCCAGTAAAATGAGGAGATAAACCAAGAAAGAGAAACAATGAGATTTAAGAATGAGGTTCAGGATCTAACCTAGGAGAGCAGTAAGAGATAAGACAGATCTAAAAAGGAATCAGTACAGTCTAGCATAGAATAATATCAGAAGCAAACCTCTTGCAAAGAGGGGAGTTCCTAGATTAGAGAGTATTATTGAAATATTAGGAAAACATAATATTGTCATAAAGGCAGACAATACTAGACTTTTATTTTAAAGGCCATTGGAAACAACAGGGGGAAGATTACAAACTCTTGTATAAGAAAGAAGTTAAGTCACGGTACTCAGACTCTGCAGTGAACACCTTTACTTAGTCAATAAAATAAATGCACTTTATTGATTTTAAACTTTTAGAATGACCCTCTGGACAAAGCACAAAAGACTTAATTAACATTATAGATAAGAATCTAAAGGTTGAATATTTTAAAGGTGAAGAGGCAACATCTTCATTTCACCAAGTAAGCAGTCAAGAGATACCATCAACAAGTGATGAAACAAGAAACACAATTTTTAAAATATTAAAATACAATAGGAACCAATAGAAAAACTAAAAATATTGATATAAATATATAGAAATGCGGGGTCTCAGATGACTGCAATGAATAAAATTCCTGTCAGGCAGTTAATAGTTAATGTCTAAAGTTAATATAATAATTAATGACTACATGCACATATTATTTTAAAATATGACAGAAACTTCAAGATAACTCAAAACAGAAATACTTTAAAGTATTTATTTCTGAGAAGTACATTTGGGGACAGATCAAGATGCAGCAGGGGACCATTGCTTATAAGTCCCAATATACCTGTTTGCCTCTGTAAATATAATACCTTCATAAAGTAGCAGATAGGTGAATGAGACAATAAGATGGATGGATAGATCGACAGATAGATAGATCAAGATGAATCAGAAAAAAAAAATCTAGGTGAAGAACCAATTCATAGATGTTCTCTACTTCTTTCTATCAGTTTATAATCATTTCATTATGAATCACTTTTGATTGAGGAAAGACAAAATCAAAAAATATTGAAAATAGAAATAACTATTTTTATTGTTATACTTCTAAGCAGAAAATAATCCAATACAATTAATGTTCATTGATTACCTCCTATACTCTAAAAGAGCTAATTTCTATAAGAAATATAGATATGAGTAAGTCACAGGCCTGACATTAAATTCATTATTATTAATTATCTATAAAGAGAATGACAAGTTCTTAAATAAGCAAAATAAAAAACAGAGTAAAGAGGTGCCACAGACAATGAAAACAAGATATACTTCTGGGAATTCAAAAAGAGAAAATTCACATACAATAGAAAAGCAATGAGGCCCTCACAAAAGACTCAGTCTTAGAGACTAAAAGGTAGGTCATAGAGTCCAGTTCTACTGGAAATCAAAGTGTATGAATCTTCCTAAGAAAAGAAAAAGTAGAATGAACCCATATTTAAGAGAGTCTTGAATGCCAAAGAGTGCATTCTTTATCCTGTACCCAGTGAATGTGTTTCAGTAAGTTGTGGAGAGTAGAGAAATGTACCAGTCAGAATAGGCTTGGTTATGCTTCTATAACAAAGAAGCCCCAAATTTTAGTAGCTTATAACAACAAAGGTTTATTTCATGTTCATGCCACATGCCCCCCATGGTTTGACAGGGAAGCTTCTGCTCATTGAAGCCACCCAAGGTCTTGGTCTAAGAAGCAGTCACCATCTCAAACATTGCTGGTCGTCATGCTAGGGGACACAGGGAGCTCTTGAGGTTCTTTCACTGGCAAGTAAAATTTCAGCCCAGAAAGGGCACATTACTTCTGCTTTCATCTCGTTGGCCAGAAATAGTTATAGGGCCCCATCCAACCACATGGGACCAAGAAGAGCAACTCTATCTCTCTACCTAGAATGAGGGAGAACTGAAAATATTTGGGGAATATCACTAATGACTTAGTGGATGTGGAAATGGGGGGAATTATAATCAAGATTGTGTCTTAGGAAGACAATGGTATCTGTCATAATATCACCACATTCTAAAGTATAGAGATATGTTCATTAGACCAGAAAAATTTATTCCATTAAATTAACTACCTATTCATGCTAGCTAGTTGAACAAATATGAAATACCACCCTTTATACAGCGAAGAATGTAATCAGCCTGGGGACTTCGAGTAAATACACAACAAGACTTATTAAGAGAAGTTGACTCTAAAGCCAAGAAAGTTTTTTTAATTCATTTTTCTTTAATTATTCTAGTTTCCAAAAACTTTGATGGTCAACTCTGTTGAGGAAATTTGTAGATTTTTTTTTTTTTTTAATTTAAGAATCTTGTTTTCTATAGCTTAGAGAGACCTTTTTTTTTTTTTTTTAATAGCTACTTTACTTATTTATTTATTTATTTATAGCTGTGTTGGGTCTTCGTTTCGTGCGAGGGCTTTCTCTAGTTGCGGCAAGCGGGGGCCACTCTTCATCGCGGTGCGGGGGCCACTCTTCATCGCGGTGCTCGGGCCTCTCACTATCGCGGCCCCTCCCGTTGCGGGGCACAGGCTCCAGACGCGCAGGCTCAGCAGTTGTGGCTCACGGGCCCAGTTGCTCCGTGGCATGTGGGATCTTCCCAGACCAGGGCTCGAACCCGTGTTCCCTGCATTAGCAGGCAGATTCCCAACCACTGCGCCACCAGGGAAGCCCTGTAGATTTTTTTGATAGCGTTGATTTAAAAAGAAAACTTTGAGATAAATGTGTTTGGAGCCAGCTTTCAAAGGGCAAAATCAAAATATTGAAAAGAAGGCACTATGGTCCAGCCAGAGCTGATTTGTCAATATCAGTGCCACAAGAACTTGGAAAATTCCAGCAGGTTTAGCCTGAGGATTTGGTACACATTATTTCTCCTACTTTGCCTTGTTAAAGGAGAGAGGCAAGTTTCCCTGGTTGGGTCCGTAGATCACTGTTAAAGTTCTAGACCATTATTTGAATTGCGAAAGTACTTACCCATAACTCACTAGTGCTGATGGCCACTGAAAGAGATAGTAAAGGAAGACACACTATACTCAGTAAAAAGAAACTATTTGAAGGGCCCTCTTTGGGGAAAGTTCTTTGGATTAAAAGGATAAATCCTTACCTTGTCCTATAAATGGTGTTTTAAGGGCAGATATTCCTTATCCATAGTTCAATATCCGTGTCATAGTTGTTTTATTTAATATTAAGAATGAAATGATGAGCAATGCAAAAAAATTCAATTTATATATTTTAAACTATGCTCCACTTCTTACATCATATTCAACATGAATAATTCCCTGTACTTATGACGTGAAAGCCGACTTGGCTGGAATTTCTTGTTAAGACAGTTATACATATCACCTATCAGTGAGAACCATAAATGCCAAGGACACTCAGATTGATGAGGGCATCAGTGTTAATCTATTAGGGATTCTAAAAATAAGGCCATTAACACTGTCAGCATCTATTTTTTCACTCTCATTACAACAAAATCACAAATGATAAAGAATCCCACAATGAGATTAGCATTTCAAGATTATGCCACTTACTTTATAAAATTGTACAATTGCTAAATGATGATAATCACAAAGCACCTTTGTGTATCATTTTTTAATTTCTATGGAAAATACTTTCCATATTTTTCAGATAAGATCACAATACCCTTGGAATCGTGATTTGAATTCCCAGATTTTCAGGAAAAACTGGGTTGTTACCTAAACAAAAAATAAACCTATTATGAGATAAACAGTTTTTTTTCTTCAAAGGCTCCAAATCGATTTAAGAACACTTGGCACTGAAGAGTGTAGATTCTGGAGTCACTACAACCTCTTGCCATAGTTGAAGAGCTAATAAGTTACTTAATATTTACATGCTTTAAGTTCTTTATCTGTGAGATGGGGAATATCTACTTAACAATTAGCTGAATTGAATGAAGAAAGTTTTCATTCAATAAAATATGTCTTATAGCTAGACAATAACGTATTCATAATTTTTGACCAAAGTGGTCTTTTAAACTAAAACTATTTCACCCACTGTAAAGTCTGAGAAAATGTTGGTATAGAGTAATCACAGGTGATATAACCTGCAGAGAAGTTGAGGCCACTTTGTAACTAATGCAAAATATATAAAGTGTTTTAGATAGAAACAAAAAAGATGAGACAAATTCCTTCCCGTATCAAACATGGAGTGAATAACCAGAGAAAAGAGTAAATTTGAGGACAGAGGGACATGTGGTGATATTACCTGACTTGAGGTTTATAAAGGAAGTGATAGTGTGCAGAGAGAGGGATACATGGAAATTACTGTCAGGACAGATATATATATATATATATATATATATATATATATATATATATGTATTGTGTGTGTGGGTTGGGTGAACCTTACCCTGTAGACATACTGTACCCAAGTTGTTCCTTAAATATTAATGAAACTGATATGTCCAACAAAGCCAATAAGTTTGACTTTTATTGGACAATTTAATTTGAATAATTGAAATGCATTTAAAATGGGGCAAGAGGTCAATTTTTATATTTTGATGTTCTACCCACATAATTTTCTATCCCAAGAGCAAAAATAAATTTGGTATAAATTGAACCACATAAAAATTTGAAGCTTTTGAAATTCAAAACATACCATCAAGAAAGTGAAAATACAGACCAAAGACTGGGAGAAAATATTTGCAAATGATATATCTGATAAGGGACTTGCATATAAAGAATTCTCACAACTCACTACTAAAAAGACAAATGACCAAAGAATGTATATGTGTAAAACTGAGTCACTTTGTTGTACAGCAGAGATGGGCACAACATTGTAAATCAACTCTACTTCAATAAAAAATAAATAAATAAAAATAAAAAGACAAATGACCTAAGTTTTAATAAGGCAAAATATTTGAATAGACATATTACCAAAGAAGGTATATAAATGGTCAGTTAACACATAAGAGATTCTCAACATCACTAGTTATTAGAGAAATACAAATTTAAATAATAAGATGTCATTTTACTAGGCAACTATAATAAAAAGACAGACAATAATAAGTGTTGGTAATAAAATGGAAGAACGTTGAGAAATTGAAACACCTTATACTGCTGGTGGAAATGTAAAACTGTGCAGCCTCTTTGAAAAACAGTGTATCAGTTTCTTAAAATGGTAATCATAGGCTTACCATATGACCCAAAATTTCCACTTAAATATATGTCCAAGAGAATTAAAAATATATGTCTAGACATGCTATTCAAATGTTATTCAAATAATCATTGTAGCATTATTCATAATGGCCAAAAGTGGAAACAACTGAAATATGCATTAAGAGATAAATGGAAAGACAAATGTGGTATATCCATACAATAAAATATTATTTAGCAAGAAAGAGAAATGAAGTACTAATACATGATACAAACATGGATGAATCTCATAAACTGTATGCTGATTTAAAGAAGACAGACACAAGAGACTACATATTACACACCATCATTTATACGAAATGACAAGTCAGGGCAATCTGTAAATATAGATAATAGGTTAGTGGTTCTCTGGGACTGGCTTATCAACGAGGAGTGACTACATGAGGGCACAATGGATCTTTCTAGGGTGATGGAATGTTCTAAAATTAGATTGTGGTAAATGTTGCACAACTCTGTAAATGTACTAAAAACCATTGAATTCTACATTAAAAATGGATAAATTCAAAGGCATGGAAATTATACTTCAATAAAGGTGTTATAAACAAAGAATAAAATAACCTGACAAAATTAGTAGATACAAACAATGATTGGGAGACTTTTCTTATCTAGGAGTGGCAGTTTAGATACCTGAACAGAGCAAATGACATACCAGCATCACAGACCGGGCTGGTCAGGAAAAGCAAACGTAGAGATTGAGACAGATAAAAGCAAGGGCTGTTAGCTCAAAAACTAAGATTTGGAAACATGGAATTACCATGCAGTAGACGAGTATTGTCTAACGGAACTCTCTGTGAGATGAAAATGTCCATATGCTAGTAGCACATGTGACAACTGAGCACTTCAAATGTGCTAGTGACACTGAAGAACTAATTTTTAAAATCTTATTTAATCTTAATTTAAAATTAAGTAGCAATATGTGGGTAGTGGGTACCATCCTGGACAATGCAACTTTAGACTAATCCATAGCACAAATGGTTCTTTCAGGCACTTACCCAATCTCTAGTCTTAAAGTTATCCATGGTCATAGACTTCACCAAGATGGTCTTTCTTATATTCACTCAGCAAATATTTATGAAGTTCCTACTATATGGAAAACAGAATTTGATAACACAAAGATAAGTTGGACATGGTACTAGTCTTCAAGGAGCTTACAGTCTAGTAGGGAAAATAATGCACAGATACATTACAGGGAAGGAGTGTGGTAGCAATTCAGTGAGGGAAAATCATTTCCAGCTTACAAACTGAGAAAATCATGGAAGCTTTGGAAGACCCAAAGTTGAGCAGGGTCTTGAAAGATGGGTTGGTTGTGGTCTCAAGGAGAAAAGAGCATTCAAGGCTGAAAGAACTTTGTGAGACAGAGAAAGCCATAGACAGGGCTAGTTGAAGAACAATCACCTTAGATTGCTTAAAAGAAAGGGCCACAGATTAAAATAGGAAGAAGCAAAGTGGTGAAGAAAGATTGGACCCAGACATGGGGTAGGGGACAGGGAACAGAGAGAGAAAGGGTCTTTAATTCAAGGCACAAGAGTTTGGATTTTTTCTGAACACTAAGGAATCGATTATTTTTTTAGACCAGTGTGACGTGTGAAACAGAGCTAAGCTTCAGGAAGATTATTCTGGTAGTATATATAAGGATCTTGAGTAGGAAAAGAGAATAAAGAAAGAGAGTCTAAGTTATAACCATCATAGTTTTTCCCACCTAAGATAAAGTGAGGTCTTGACATTAGGGATAGAGTAAAAGGAATAGTTCCAAGTTCATGTATGGTTTCTCCTATAATATAAGTTGTTATGTGACCTTGCTCATTCCCCAAGCTCCTCAGACTCTACCATTGTAATTAGTTACCTCTTAATTACCTGAACTGACAAACACCTTGGTGGATCTTCGCTCCATTCATTGGAACGAGTCATGCATTAACTAGAGCAGGGATGGGATTGGGGATTGGGCAGAATATGATGCATCAAGGTTTGACATATATATTTTGAAGTGTCTAACCAACATCCAGGAAACCGTCTGTTAGCTGCTGAAATAAGTCTCAATTTTCCATTAATTCACCATTCCTCTAGAAGGGTAAAAACATATTACTAATAATAATCTAGCTCTATCTGAATTTGTCTTTATTTCCCCAATACCACTGCCCTCACTCACAACACACATCCAAACAGAAGTGTTACAGTACTTGGTAGCATTTGGAATGTGATAAGTTTGTTTTCTGAAATCATTACAGAGCATCTGGTCAAGCCAGGACAAACAGGACCTAAGAAAATAATACAGACCCGTTTTGTGTTGTTTTTTTTTTTTCCTAGCTCAAATCTTTTTAAACCCTCTTGTGCAAACTCAGTTCTATCTCAAAAACAGCACTAAAATTAGGAAAAGTGGTTTGTCCACCCTAGGTCAGAAGTTCAGATCCAATCCTCTGGAACTTGAGTTTATAAATGTTTGGGTCTTCCAGAGCTCAAGACGTGGCAGCTTGTCCTCCTTCCCTAATTCTACTCAGCCATACCCATTTCTTCCTGTTGAGTTCAAATGGGAGGCCATCCAACTTCATTATAACCAACTCCTCCTTGACCCCCTCCACACACACACACACACAGATACATGGACAGACAGACAGACACACACACACTCATACCCATCGATCTCAATGCAGCTTAAAATTTGAGGATGAAGCCCAAACACTTTCTCCTCCACCTTCAATCACAACAGCTATCTTTGATAAATTGTCCAGTGTAGGGGCTGAGTTTTAAGGTAAATTTTGTCTATTTAAAAAATAATTTTTTTCTTGTTCTTAGTCTTCTTGGTTAGATTCTTTCTTTAAATATAAGTACATAGGTGTGGAAAGCAAAGAAATATTGGTTTAGCAAACAAGTTCTTGCCAGATTTTATCTACGCCATCACAATGAATAATAAACATAATTTTCCTTAGCTTGTTCCCACGTTCAAGAATTTCTCATATATATTTTGAAAATTGATCCTCACAACAGCTCTGTGAGGTAAACAGGGTACAAAATCCTATCTCCATTATTCTGATGGCCTTTTCCCTGTAGGAAGATGTTAAAGTCTTAATTTCCAGTTTGCCTCAATTCTCTGGCTAAGTCCAGTTAAACAAGTGGTTTGAAACTTTGTTGTATTACAGTATGTTTTTGGTCTGAGTGACCATCCCAGAGGTGGTCTGTGTGATTTGAGGGGGCACTGCCCCTCTGCTGCACAGGGCTTGGTGGAATCATTTCTGGTCAGTGGTTTGCATCTGTGCAGAGAACCGCAGACTGGCAGAATCTCCAAACACAGGAGATTATAAGGACAATTTCTCCAATTTCTCACCCACAGTAAGAAATACTGCAAGGGCCCTGCTGCATCTGAACTGTACATGTCTGTCTCTACCAAAACAGCCTCTTTGATGTGGAATTGTGTGCACATCTGCAGGAGATTATTCATGCTCTTCCTTTCTTATTCCCTCTGTTCCATGTTCCCTTTTTCTTGAGCCCCAAGAATGGATCTATTGGATCATAGCCCACGGCACAGCTGTGGAGCTTAGTGCATTATTGACATGGAGGAAGATACTAGAGACTGTGGTCACAGGGTTTGAGACATTCTTTTCTCCTCTCTATACTTAGCATTAAACTTTCCCCTGAGATTCAACCCCATATGTCCAGTTCCTACCTAGACAGTTTCTTCCAGATATTCAGCATCTTCCAAGCTGAATATATTACTCAATTCCTAGTTCTAGTTTTCCTGTTTGTACAAATTGTTCAGGCTAAAAAAACTCAGAAGTATCAACTCCTCACTCATATCTAGTCAGCTATTGACTCTCCTTAATATCTCTGGAATTTCTTCTCTCCTCCTCGCCCTCCATGGTGCTGCTGGTGGCTCAAGCCTTCATCATCTCTCCCCTGGTCTGCCTATTTGGACCTCACCCATTTAAAGAAGTGATCAAGAAATATATATGGGGATTAAAAAAATAATAATAATAGCAATCCTGCTGTCAGACTCTCCCCTCTGGGATTTGTCTACCTTCTCTTGTTTTTGCCAGTTTGGATGCTATTTCTTGCAGAAATCTCTGTGATTTACTCACTGACATGTGTTGGTCCTAAGTCTCAACTCCTGGTTTGCTTCCAGGGTGCCTTTGGTTTCGCTCATCCATCTATGGTGTGTTATACAAAGTTAGCTCAGGAAAGCCTTTGGACGTGACCTGACAATCCTCCTCTGGGTAACAGCCCTGTGTGGTCTCCATTCCAGTTCTGTGGGGTTTACTAGAAAGCCCTAGCCCCTGCCAAGGAGAAGAATTCGAGAAGTTTCTCATCTCTGATCTCTCTCACCACACAAAACATTGATGATAATATAATATTTACAACCAATGTCTGTACAGTGCTTTGCAGTGTTTAAATCTTATTTAAATCCCTTGAAAATCCTCCAAGCAGTCTACCACAGTGCTATAAGTGTCTTTCCAAAACACAGATCTGATCATGTCACATTGCTGCTGGCTCCTAAATACTAAGCTTGTCATTTAGGGTTGTCTATTTTCACGTTGTCTTTGAGCTGTATCTCCCCCTAATTCTAAGCAAATTGAACTAAACTTGGTCTCATATTCCTAAGCTCACTAAGGTCTCATAGCCCCCTTTGGATTTATGCCTGATGTTCCTTCTTAAAATAAAGTTCCCCTTGCCTTTGCCTTAGTTACTCTTTAGGATTAGATTAAATACCACCACGCCATGAAGCCTCAACCATTTCCCTTCTCTAAGGTTAGTCTCTTCCAGCTCTGAGTTGTTCATTAGGCTCCTTGCCCTTCTCAGTAACCTCCTTCAGAGAAGGGACTAGGTCTCATCCATTCCAGTCTCCAGGATTCAGCATAAATGAGTTTCTCAGTAATTATTATTTTTAATAAGTCTGGGTTGGGTGGGAGGATTCTACTAATTCAACATAATGGCCAAGAAGAGGAAATTACTCACAGGTCAACACATGCATAATATTGCAACCTGTAAGACCAAAATGTAGTTATATTTTGAGTGTTTTTAATCACCTTCTAAGCAGCACAAGAATGGGTTATTACCTTACCCTGTATTTCATAAATACTATCTTTCTACCTGAAAAACTCCTTTGATTGGGGAAAAATAATTTTTATGTAAAGTGAAAGATGAAAGTCAATTTCCTGAGGAAAGCATTATCCAATTCACTTGTTTATGCTTAATCCAGAACTCTTTTCCTCCGAAAGGTATAGCAAAGAGAATGGTGATTTGCTGCATTGGCCTACTGTTAGAACACTTTATTTCTTTAGTCACTTTGATGTAGATAAACCACCTTGACATATCCTTGGAAAATCACTTCAGATTCTTTGATATGAAAGACATTATTACACCTCTAAGTTATTTATCCACATCACTGCAGCTCAGGTTTTGAGAATATCTATCCCAGAAATGTAGCAAGTATACTCATTTCCATAGTCATATTTCAAAAAAGAGGCAGAAAACCATTTATTTTTCCATATTAAGCCACACGAAAAAGGCTATTGCCAATTGTCATACTTGTTTGAGGATCATAACCCAGTGATGAGGCCATTGGATAGGTGAGATGCCCGTCAATCCAGGGGCAATGTAAGTCAGAGGGTTTAAAGATTGGTTGAAACAAACATTTGCACAAATTCCTACCCAAGATTTCATGAGGAGCCGAGGATTGCTGAAGGATTCTTCTACATAAATCTAATAAATAAATCTAATCTCAAAATATAGATCCATGTTGCTGCAAATGACATGATTTCATTCTTTTTTTATGGCTGAGTAATATTCCATTATATATATATATATACCATATCTTCATTATCCATTTGTCTGTCAGTGGACATTTAGGTTGCTTCCATGTCCTGGCTATTGTAAATATATGGGAAAAGAACCTAAAAAAGAGTGGATATATGTATAGGTATAACTGATTCACTCCGCTGTAGAGCAGAAAGTAACACAACATCGTAAATCAACTCTACTCCAATAAAAATTTTTAAAAAAGAAATAAACTAAAAATAGATAAATACTTAAAAATGTAGACCCAAAATATTCCTTCTTCATCAGGAAAGTATGGACACCCACCTCATTTCACAACTTTACCTCTCACCTATATTTAGAATAGACCACCTTGGGGACATGCCAAAGGACAGACCCATACTTCCTAGTTACCATTTTGAGGGGCTACTTTGTGCTGACACAGTGATAAATACTTTATATTTTCAGTTGGGAATAATTATCATAGGAACAATAGATAGGCATGATTATACGCATTTTACAGATTAAGTTACAAGCTCAGGGAAGTGAAATAATCTGAGAAATTCACACTCTTGAAAAAAGTGGGAAGTCAGAAATCAAACCCAGATCAAACCCCAAAGGCTTGACTGCCTTTCAACATATCCTTGTGTTGGTCTTATGGGAGAAATACACTATTGTCAACATGACAACTCAGGCCTTGGTTTCCCATCCCTAGTCTTAGTTGCAAGGTGTTAGGTGAGATTTAGATATGGCTACATTGAATCACTGATCCTAAATCACTGACCCAACTATCAGGGTCCATGCCTACAAACGTTATTAGTAAAGAAGAGCCCAGGGAGACTTCTGTTTCTGACAATGTGAAAGATTGGAGAGCCTAGAAAACCCTCTCATAGCCAATACCTCAAAAGGCTGGAAAATATAGAAATAGATAGATAGATAGATAGATAGATAGATAGATAGATAGATACAGAAAGATAGATAGATACATACATACATACATACATAGATCAACCCACCAACCAGCAAGGACTCCACAAGTCCATGCATAATATGACTGTGAAATCTAAGTGGGGTTAGAAGTGTCAGATCTTGAGACTGAGCTTCATATCCATCATATGACTATAACTTTAGATTATGTCTGTCCATGTTTTTCTCAATACTATCTGATAGAGAACTACACATAATATACATAAATGGAACTTTAAAAAATTAAATGTTTTCTAAAAATGGAATCAAATTAGCCACACTTTTATATATGCCTCTTTTATTACTCAGTGGTCATCTTGTGGAAATTATAAAAGTCATCTGGTATAGATCTAATTCATTATTATTTTTTTTTAAAGGATTTTCTTATTTATTTATTTATTTATTTATTTATTTTTGGCTGTGTTGGGTCTTCGGTTAGTGCGAGGGCTTTCTCCAGTTGCGGCAAGCGGGGGCCACTCTTCATCGCGGTGCGGGGACCGCTCTTCATCGCGGTGCGCGGGCCTCTCTCCATCGCGGCCCCTCCCGTCGCGGGGCACAGGCTCCAGACGCGCAGGCTCAGCAATTGTGGCTCACGGGCCCAGCTGCTCCGCGGCATGTGGGATCTTCCCAGACCAGGGCTCGAACCCGTGTCCCCTGCATTAGCAGGCAGATTCTCAACCACTGCGCCACCAGGGAAGCCCCTAATTCATTATTTTTAATGCTCATATTATAGTTCATAGTGTGCCTGCACTACAGATAGTTTAAGCCATTCCACAATCAATGGCCAATCACTTTGCTTCCAATTTGGGGTTAGTATAAAACGCTGAAAATAAACATCCTTGAATATATGTATACCCTATATATTTATTTCTAAAGACTAGAGTCCCAGAATTGAAATTGGAATTGGGATTGCTAGGTAGATGTATGTATGTATTTTTTTTAATTTTAATAAATATTCATATTGCCATCTAATAAGTCTGTAACACTCAATATTTCTTCCAGCAATATATATTTTCCTCACATCTCCTCCCATATCAGGTGATATAGTTCATTTTAATGTTTCTAGGCTTATAGGTAAAAGTGATACAACACCATTTTAATTTACTGTAACTGCTAGTGAATTTGAGCATTTTTTCTTTTTTTTGGGTGAGGGGGAAATTTGGATTTGCAAATTATTTCTTTTACCCTTTATCCATTTTCCTGTCATTCGTTTGTCTTTAGCTTGTCTATTTTAAAAGTTCATTTTCTTAATCTGTCATTTATCTGATGATTTTGTTTTGCTATATAAAAGTTTAAAATTTTTAATCCAACAGATGACTACTCATCACTTCTGGGTTAGAAATGTTAATTAGGAAGTATCTTTTATCCTTGGATTTTAAATTTTTTATGTTTAGGTATTTAAGCCATGTGGTGGATATGACATGGTACAATTTAAGGATCCATTTAAATTTCTTTCCAAATAGCCAGTTTTACCACTACAATTTATTTAACCGTCTATCTTTTTTCCCCATTAAATTACTTTTGTCACATATGAATTTATCACATGTTGGATGTGATTCTTGATTCTTTATTCTGTTCCAACCATGTATGTGTTTTTTCTATAAAATTTTACATTGGTACATATACAAAAATGTATGTATATAAATGTACAAATATAAAAATACCTGTTGTGTTGTTAATTTAAACCATATATGAAAAATATTGAGAAGAAAATAAATGCCATTTGACCTCTATTTTAGCATATTGTATTTCATTCTTATATGAGAGTAACAGCCAGGGACCACTATGTATTAAGAAAAAAACTTTCAACATGAATGCAGAGAACAAAGCCAACAAACAAAATGAAAGTAATTTAGAAGACCCCCCCAGAAAATGCAAAGAGTAGAAGAAAACTTTGAGGAAAGTATAAAAATATTCTCAGTGAAATCAAATACTACAACCATGAGAAAAAAAGATAAAGGATGCTGTTGAAAGAGAGAGAGAGGTAAGAGAATACACAGAAGGAGTAAGACACAACTCTTAGAAATTTACAAAGTGATAGCATTTGTCAAAGAAATTATACTTTTCCCATGACTTAAAAACATATGTTTTCAGATTGAAAAATCTACCGAGTGACCAACACAATGAGTAAAAATAATTCCATCCAGTTGTTAGATTTCAGAGCACTAGGGATCTAGGAATAATTCTAAAAGTATCTAGACATGTAAAACAAAAACAAAAAACAGGATACAGAAAAAAGATCAAGACTCAGAATTATACAGGACTTTTCAATAGCAACTGTGGCAGCCAGAAAGAAAAAGTGATTTTCAACTTAGAATTTTATACCAAGGTAAGTCATCAATCTAGTGTGATAATAGAATAAAGATATTTACAATATTCAAATGCAATAGCTCAAAAAATTACCCACCCCCCAAAAGCTCTCCCAGGAAGCTTCCAGTAGCTGTGATTTACCAAAATGAAGGAATACAACAACAAAAAAAGCAAGGCACAGGATATAAAAAACCCAAGGTTCAATGCAAGTTAGAGATGAAGGGCTTGCTCAGAGTGATAGTGAAGAAAATCTCCAGATGACAGCTGTGCAGCAGACCTGGAAACAAATCAATCAGAGCAGAAAGACATGGGGTCCAGGAAAGGGTGCAGGAGGTGTAAGAGGAGAAAGTGGAGTGGATACACTGAATATATTTGACTCTTTTGAGAGGAGTATATAATATTTTCATAACTGGGGATGAATTATTGATAGAAAATTGATGGAATTATTGACAGTTGCTCACAACTGAAAATAAAAAACAAGACGATTATTGATTCTAGGAAAAGAACAGAAATTAGTTATAGTACTTCACATTGGTCAGTCACAAGCAATATTTATATAGTTATATATATGTATATAATAATAGAAACATGAACATCAAAGTAAACAAAAATTATGATTATAAATATTTGGGTGAAGGGAGGAGGGAAAGAGTGTTTCTGTTGGAGGTGGTATAAGACAACCAGTATTTTTTATTTATTCTGCTTGGGACATATTCTACTTTCTGGATTTTATAAATTCATGATTTTCATCATTTCTGAAATGTTTGAAGCAATTATCCTTTCAAATATTAACTCTCCTTCATTCTCGTTATGTTCTCCTTCTGATAATCTTAAGGGATGTGTATTAAACCATTTCATACTGTCCCCCCATCTTTTAACTTCATAATTTCTATTTCCATATTCTCTGTGCTGAATACTCTGTAAAATTTCAGCTTTATTTTCCACAATTGTCTTCAACTATTTCTTTTCTCAGTAGAGTCTAATTCTGTTCAATCTGTCCATTAAAGTTTTTATTTCAACAAATATATTTTTCATTTCTAGAAGTTCCTTTTTAAAATAATACATCTGTTTGTTCATTGCTGAGAGTCTCTTGCTTCTTGCTCATCTTTGTTCTTGTATACTTTCTTTCCTTAAACTTTTCTTGTATGGTTTTTCTACATTCTATATCTGACAGTTTCAATGTCTGTTTTCTGCTATCTTTCACTCACAGGAAGTGTCATGTCATAATCTTGGTGATTTTTTTATTGTGATCTCATTGCTTGACCCATGGTGAGCCTACAGATAGAAACTGAGTTTTTCTCAGAAAGGATTTGCCTCTTCATCTTTCGGCTTGTGTGGTAGCCTGGGACATCATAACCCAGGACCACCTCAGTGCACATGAAAGTTGTGTCAGCACTTTGAAGTTCAGGATCTGCTTCCCTGAATCACTGCTGGCTTAAGGCTCAGTATACCAATAACAATCTGCTATGGGCATCACCCTCAGGACAACCTCAGCTCTCCAGGCTACCCCCAAATCTAGGGTGAGAGGAGCTCCAAAGACCTTCCCTACTTCCTCTGTGAGGTGTGTCTGTCTAAGAGTATGTCCTGTCTAGCATCTAATTGTTTTGCAAGTTACCTTAGAGAGTTTTGTTTTCCACACTGGCAGAAACAGAGAGAGGTAGGTCCTGGTATTCCAAGATGGGAAAACAGTCAATAACATTTAACAAGTAAAAATCAAAAAAAGGAGTAGAAATATGGAACAAAATATCAAGCGGAAAAAAACCTTAAAACTAGATGATGGAGGAGATTAACCAAGATGGCGGAGTAGAAGGACGTGCTCTCACTCCCTCTTGCGAGAGCACCAGAATCACAACTGGCTGCTGGACAATCAATGACAGGAAGACCCTGGACTTCACCAAGGAGGACACCCCACGTCCAAGGACAGAGGAGAAGCCACAGTGAGACGGTAGGAGGGGCGCAATCAGAGTAAAATCAAATCCCATAACTGCTGGGTGGGTGACTCACAGACTGGCGAACACTTATACCACAGAAGTCCACCCACTGGAGTGAAGGTTCTGAGCCCCACGTCAGACTTCCCAACCTGGGGGTCCGGCAACGGGAGGAGGAATTCCTAGAGAATCAGACTTTGAAGTCTAGTGGGAATTGATTGCAGGACTGTGACAGGACTGGGGGAAACAGAGACCCCACTCTTGGAGGGCACACACAAAGTAATGTGTGCATCGGGACCCAGGGGAAGGAGCAGTGACCCTGGGGGAGACTGAACCAGACGTACCTGCTGGTGTTGGGGGGTCTCCTGCAGAGGCGAGTGGTGGCTCTGTTTCACCGTGGGGATAAGGACACTGGCAGCAGAGGTCCTGGGAAGTTCTCCTTGGCGTGAGCCCTCCCAGAGTCTGCCATTAACCCCACCAAAGAGCACGGGTAGGCTCCAGTGTTGGGTTGCCTCAGGCAAAACAACCAACAGGGAGGGAACCCAGCCCCACCCATCAACAGTCAAGTGGATTAAGGTTTTACTGGGCTCTGATCGCCACAGCAACAGGGAGGGAATCCAGCCCCACCCATCAACAGTCAAGTGGATTAAGGTTTTACTGAGCTCTGACCGCCACAGCAACAGTCAGCTCTACCCACCACCAGAGCCTCCCATCAAGCCTCTTAGATAGCCTCAACCACCAGAGGGCAGACAACAGAAGCAAGAAAAACTACAATCCTGCAGCCTGTGGACCAAAAACCACAGTTACAGAAAGACAGAGAAGATGAAAAGGCAGAGGGCTATGTACCAGATGAAGGAACAAGAAAAAACCCCAGAAAAACAACTAAATGAAGTGGAGATAGGCAACCTTCCAGAAAAAGAATTCAGAATAATGATAGTGAAGATGATCCAGGACCTCGGAATAAGAATGGAGGCAAAGATTGAGAAGATGCAAGAAATGATTAACAAAGACCTAGAAGAATTAAAGAACAAACAAACAGAGATGACCAATACAATAACTGAAATGAAAACTACACTAGAAGGAATCAATAGCAGAATAACTGAGGCAGAAGAACGGATAAGTGACCTGGAAGACAGACTGGTGGAATTCACTGCTGCGGAACAGACTAAAGAAAAAAGAATAAAAAGAAATGAAGACAGCCTAAGAGACCTCTGGGACAACATTAAACGCAACAACATTCGCATTATAGGGGTCCCAGAAGGAGAAGAGAGAGAGAAAGGACCAGAGAAAATATTTGAAGAGATTATAATCGAAAACTTCCCTAACATGGGAAAGGAAATAGCCACCCAAGTCCAGGAAGCGCAGAGAGTCCCATACAGAATAAACCCAAGGAGAAACACACCGAGACACATAGTAATCAAAGTGGCAAAAATTAAAGACAAAGAAAAATTATTGAAAGCAGCAAGGGAAAAACGACAAATAACATACAAGGGAACCCCCATAAGGTTAACAGCTGATTTCTCAGCAGAAACTCTGCAAGCCAGAAGGGAGTGGCATGAAATACTTAAAGTGATGAAAGGGAAGAACCTACAACCAAGATTACTCTACCCAGCAAGGATCTCATTTAGATTTGATGGAGAAATCAAAAGCTTTACAGACAAGCAAAAGCTAAGAGAATTCAGCACCACCAAACCAGCTCTACAACAAATGCTAAAGGAACTTCTCTAAGTGGGAAACACAAGAGAAGAAAAGGACCTACAAAAACAAACCCAAAACAATTAAGAAAATGGTCATAGGAACATACATATCGATAATTACCTTAAACGTGAATGGATTAAATGCCCCAACCAAAAGACATAGACTGGCTGAATGGATACAAAAACAAGACCCATATATATGCTGTCTACAAGAGACCCACTTCAGACCTAGGGACACATACAGACTGAAAGTGAGGGGATGGAAAAAGATATTCCATGCAAATGGAAATCAAAAGAAAGCTGGAGTAGCTATACTCATATCAGATAAAATAGACTTTAAAATAAAGAATGTTACAAGAGACAAGGAAGGACACTACATAATGATCCAGGGATCAATCCAAGAAGAAGATATAACAATTATAAATATATATGCACCCAACATAGGAGCACCTCAATACATAAGGCAACTGCTAACAGCTATAAAAGAGGAAATCGACAGTAACACAATAATAGTGGGGGACTTTAACACCTCACTTACACCAATGGACAGATCATCCAAAATGAAAATAAATAAGGAAACAGAAGCTTTAAATGACACAATAGACCAGATAGATTTAATTGATATATATAGGACATTCCATCCAAAAACGGCAGATTACACGTTCTTCTCAAGTGCACACGGAACATTCTCCAGGATAGATCACATCTTGGGTCACAAATCAAGCCTCAGTAAATTTAAGAAAATTGAAATCATATCAAGCATCTTTTCTGACCACAACGCTATGAGATTAGAAATGAATTACAGGGAAAAAAACGTAAAAAAGACAAACACATGGAGGCTAAACAATACGTTACTAAATAACCAAGAGATCACTGAAGAAATCAAACAGGAAATAAAAAAATACCTAGAGACAAATGACAATGAAAACACGACGACCCAAAACCTATGGGATGCAGCAAAAGCGGTTCTAAGAGGGAAGTTTATAGCTATACAAGCCTACCTAAAGAAACAAGAAAAATCTCAAGTAAACAATCTAACTTTACACCTAAAGAAACTAGAGAAAGAAGAACAAACAAAACCCAAAGTTAGCAGAAGGAAAGAAATCATAAAGATCAGAGCAGAAATAAATGAAATAGAAACAAAGAAAACAATAGCAAAAATCAATAAAACTAAAAGTTGGTTCTTTGAGAAGATAAACAAAATTGATAAGCCATTAGCCAGACTCATCAAGAAAAAGAGGGAGAGGACTCAAATCAATAAAATCAGAAATGAAAAAGGAGAAGTTACAACAGACACCGCAGAAATACAAAACATCCTAAGAGACTACTACAAGCAACTTTATGCCAATAAAATGGACAACCTGGAAGAAATGGACAAATTCTTAGAAAGGTATAACCTTCCAAGACTGAACCAGGAAGAAACAGAAAATATCAACAGACCAATCACAAGTAATGAAATTGAAACTGTGATTAAAAATCTTCCAACAAACAAAAGTCCAGGACCAGATGGCTTCACAGGTGAATTCTATCAAACATTTAGAGAAGAGCTAACACCCATCCTTCTCAAACTCTTCCAAAAAATTGCAGAGGAAGGAACTCTCCCAAACTCATTCTATGAGGCCACCATCACCCTGATACCAAAACCAGACAAAGACACTACAAAAAAAGAAAATTACAGACCAATATCACTGATGAATATAGATGCAAAAATCCTCAACAAAATACTAGCAAACAGAATCCAACAACACATTAAAAGGATCATACACCACGATCAAGTGGGATTTATCCCAGGGATGCAAGGATTCTTCAATATACGCAAATCAATCAATGTGATACACCATATTAACAAATTGAAGAATAAAAACCATATGATCATCTCAATAGATGCAGAAAAAGCTTTTGACAAAATTCAACACCCATTTCTGATAAAAACTCTCCAGAAAGTGGGCATAGAGGGAACCTACCTCAACATAATAAAGGCCATATATGACAAACCCACAGCAAACATCATTCTCAATGGTGAAAAACTGAAAGCATTTCCTCTAAGATCAGGAACGAGACAAGGATGTCCACTCTCACCACTATTATTCAACATAGTTCTGGAAGTCCTAGCCACGGCAATCAGAGAAGAAAAAGAAATAAAAGGAATACAAATTGGAAAAGAAGAAGTAAAACTGTCACTGTTTGCGGATGACATGATACTATACATAGAGAATCCTAAAACTGCCACCAGAAAACTGCTAGAGCTAATTAATGAATATGGTAAAGTTGCAGGTTACAAAATTAATGCACAGAAATCTCTTGCATTCCTATACACTAATGATGAAAAATCTGAAAGAGAAATTATGGAAACACTCCCATTTACCATTGCAACAAAAAGAATAAAATACCTAGGAATAAACCTACCTAGGGAGACAAAAGACCTGTATGCAGAAAACTATAAGACACTGATGAAAGAAATTAAAGATGATACCAACAGATGGAGAGATATACCATGTTCTTGGATTGGAAGAATCAACATTGTGAAAATGAGTATACTACCCAAAGCAATCTACAGATTCAATGCAATCCCTATCAAATTACCAATGGCATTTTTTACGGAGCTAGAACAAATCATCTTAAAATTTGTATGGAGACACAAAAGACCCCGAATAGCCAAAGCAGTCTTGAGGCAAAAAAATGGAGCTGGAGGAATCAGACTCCCTGACTTCAGACTATACTACAAAGCTACAGTAATCAAGACAATATGGTACTGGCACAAAAACAGAAACATAGATCAATGGAACAAGATAGAAAGCCCAGAGATTAACCCACGCACCTATGGTCAACTAATCTATGACAAAGGAGGCAAAGATATACAATGGAGAAAAGACAGTCTCTTCAATAAGTGGTGCTGGGAAAACTGGACAGCCACATGTAAAAGAATGAAATTAGAATACTCCCTAACACCATACACAAAAATAAACTCAAAATGGATTAGAGACCTAAATATAAGACTGGACACTATAAAACTCTTAGAGGAAAACATAGGAAGAACACTCTTTGACATAAATCACAGCAAGATCTTTTTCGATCCACCTCCTACAGTAATGGAAATAAAAACAAAAATAAACAAGTGGGACCTAATGAAACTTCAAAGCTTTTGCACAGCAAAGGAAACCATAAACAAGACGAAAAGACAACCCTCAGAATGGGAGAAAATATTTGCAAATGAATCAACGGACAAAGGATTAATCTCCAAAATATATAAACAGCTCATTCAGCTCAATATCAAAGAAACAAACACCCCAATCCAAAAATGGGCAGAAGACCTAAATAGACATTTCTCCAAAGAAGACATACAGACGGCCACGAAGCACATGAAAAGATGCTCAACATCACTAATTATTAGAGAAATGCAAATCAAAACTACAATGAGGTATCACCTCACTCCTGTTAGAATGGGCATCATCAGAAAATCTACAAACAACAAATGCTGGAGAGGGTGTGGAGAAAAGGGAACCCTCTTGCACTGTTGGTGGGAATGTAAATTGATACAGCCACTATGGAGAACAATATGGAGGTTCCTTAAAAAACTAAAAATAGAATTACCATATGACCCAGCAATCCCACTACTGGGCATATACCCAGAGAAAACCGTAATTCAAAAAGACACGTGCACCCGAATGTTCATTGCAGCACTATTTACAATAGCCAGGTCATGGAAGCAACCTAAATGCCCATCAACAGACGAATGGATAAAGAAGTTGTGGTACATATATATGATGGAATATTATTCAGCCATAAAAAGGAACGAAATTGAGTCATTTGTTGAGAAGTGGATGGATCTAGAGACTGTCATACAGAGTGAAGTAAGTCAGAAAGAGAAAAACAAATATCGTATGTTAATGCATGTATGTGGAACGTAGAAAAATGGTACAGATGAGCCAGTTTGCAGGGCAGAAGTTGAGACACAGATGTAGAGAATGGACATATGGACACCAAGGGGGGAAAACTGCGATGAGGTGGGGATGGTGATGTGCTGAATTGGGCGATTGGGATTGACATGTATACACTGATGTGTATAAAACTGATGCCTAATAAGAACCTGCAGTATAAAAAAACAAACAAAACAACTAATACTAAACTTTCATTGGGTTATTTGTATGGAAATATGTTAATATAAATGTTTCAGACATTACATGAAATTTCTAAAAATCCTATATTTGTATTTGTATGGAAATATGTATGGAAATATGTTAATATAAATGTTTCAGACAGTACATGAAATTTCTAAAAATCTTATATTTGTATTTGTATGGAAATATGTATGGAAATATGTTAATATAAATGTTTCAGACATTACATGAAATTTCTAAAAATCTTATATTTGTATTTGTATGGAAATATGTATGGAAATATGTTAATATAAATGTTTCAGACATTACAGGAAACATCTAAAAATCTTATATGTTCTGGTATAATGTTATAAGTAATAATCTTAGTTATTACTTTAAAATGTATATCTCAGAAATAACTAATTTTCTTGTCAACTGCATTATTATGAACTTTCATCAAATCTTTAACCATGGTCATTTTTAAGTCTTTTGTCATTTACAGACAGTTCTGGGTGTACTCTGATGATTTTGCAAATATGTTCCTATAAAAGAGTTTCATCTTCAAGAAATTCATGGAAAAGACTCTGACAAGTACAGGTTTCTGGTAACTGACTGTACTGCTGAACTGAATGAATAAGCATTTTCAGAACTCTAATGAAAAACTGATGAACTCATAAAAGTGCTAACAAAAGATCAAGATGAAAAAAAAGAAATTAATTACATGGGACTGAGTGAACTGATGAGGATGAGTATAATTTTTGTGACTTTCTGTCTGAATTAAAAAAAAAAAAAATCCCACAAGGACTCAGAGGAAAAGAATATACAAATCAATTTTCACTGCAAAGTAAAGGAGCTGTTACAGTGGAGGATTACTGGACTGAATGTCAATGTTATGACATAGTATAAGTGTGTTTCATGTTTGGTAATTGCAATCATTGTTGCTTTTGTTGTGGTCATCCATGTACAATGCTTGGTGTCAGTCTATCTATCTCTTGTAAAAATAAAATACAGTGTGTGTGTGTGGAAAAAAAAAAAAAAAAAAAAAAAAAAAAAAAAAAAAACTAGATGATGACGACAAAGTGCATAAGATGCACAAATAAGATGACAAAGTGCATACTGTAAAATCTTTTTAAGAGAAATGTTTAGGTAATGACTTTTTTGTTCAAGCAAACCACGATGTGTTTCCATTATGGTGATAATCATCTTTAAATATACAAAAATATTTTTAAATTCCTTATTAATAAAATTAGCTATAATATCTGCAATATGAAATCTTAGTCTTTTTCCTTATCAAATTCACTCAATTTCTCTAAAAGTACATTTTCTCTTCCACAGTTAAATTTTAGAAATTAATGGATTTTTACATGTATTTCTCACAGGGCAATGGTAACCTATGTAGAGGAAAATTCATTATATAAATAATCTGGACAGAAATTTTTTTCTTTTTTTAATCTTTACCCTTGTTAAATTTATGTAACATATTTAGCAGATTTTTTTTCTTGAACCCTTCTTATTTTCATGTTGTCTGTGAGTAAAGACAGTTTTATTTTTCAATCTTCCTGCCTCTTATTTCTTTATAATGCCTCATTGCTGCTTGGGTTTAAGTCTGTGATCTTGAAATTATTTTTGTTGTTGTTTTTCTCCTCTGTTCTCTGTTTGTGTCATCCTCCTTTTCTGCCTTCTTTTTGTATCAATTTAATATTTTTTTTAGTATTCTATCTTATCTCCTCAATAGATTTTTATCTATAGAACTTTATTTTTATTGGTTTATTTAGGGACTAAAATATGGACTAAGTAAATCACAATCTACCTTGGAATTAACATTACCCTATTTCATGTTTAAAGTGAAAAGTTTACAACAGCATAATTCCATTTATGCTCTGACTTTCTTTAGAGTTACTGGTATTAGTCATTTTATTTTAACACTAACACTTATAACCCTTCCAATAACATATTGCTATTTATGCTTTAAATAGTCAATTCTCTTTTAAATAAATTGAAGAAAATATTCATTTCTATTTACTCACATGCTCACTATTTTTGGTGTTGTTCAAGCCGACCAATGTTGTTTCCCCTCAACCTGGCAAACTTCGTTCAGTGTTTCTTGTAGTGCAATTCTCCTGGTGACAGATTCTCCTGGCTGTGTTTATTTGACAATGCCTTTATCTCATCTGGTTTTTGAAGGACTTTAGCTTAATAAAGAATTACAGCCTGACTGAGTGTTTTGTTTTGTTTTATTTTGGTATTCAGCACTTTGAAGGTGTCATTGCGTTGTCTTCTGACTTACATTGTTTCTGATGAGACATCACCCATCATTCTTCTTGGTGCTCATTCTTCTTGGTGCTCTCTGGTACATAATGTATCCTTTTTTCTCCAGCTGCCTAGAGGATTTTGGTTATCAGCAGTTTGAATATGAGGTGCCTATTTGTTTTTTTCTTTTAATATTTATTTATTTATTTGGTTGCATGGGGTCTTATTTGCAGCAGGTGAGCTCCTTAGTTGTGGCATGTGAATTCTTAGTTGTCACATGCATGTGAGATCTAGTTCCCTGACCAGGGATCGAACCCGAGCCCCCTGCATTGGGAGCACAAAGTCTTATCCACTGTGCCACCAGGGAAATCCCTGAGGTGCCTATTTGTGTTTTACTTTGTATGTATCTTGTTTTGGGTTTGCTGAATATCTTGGGTTTGTGGACTGATGTTTTTCATTAAGTTGGGGAAATCAAGCCATTATTTATTTCTTCATGGATTTTTTTCCTCCCCATTTTCTTCTTCCCCTCCTTCCAGGACTCCACAACTACACATACACTACACTCCTTAATTTTCTCTCTTAAGCCACAGTTGAAATATTTTTCATCCTGTTACCTCACTGTGTTCCCATTTTAGATATTTCTATTAACCTGATGATTTTTTCTGCACTGTTTGTTCTGTTCTTAATCTCATTTAATTGTTTTTAAATTTCAGATATTTTTCAGTTCTACAATTTCCATTTGGTTCTGTTTGATAGTTTTCATTTCCTATCTCTCTATCATTCTTTTCTAATGTCTCTGTAAAACTTTGAACATATTTATAATAGCTATTCTAATATCCTTGTTGCAAGTGACATTATCTGGGTCATTCGTAGGTCTTCTGTTTGTGTGTGTGTTTCTTAATTGTGGGTCCCATTTTTTAAATTTCTTCTTATATTTTATAGTAAACACTGTGATGAAAAACAGTGGAGTTTGAAGAATAAGTTTGGAGGGAGGGGTTTCATTGGTTTGTTTGTTTTGTCTTCTCCCAGAGAATGTAAACTCTTTCCTATTTTGGCAGCTGAGGTAATGAGGTGTTCATTCATATTTCACCAAAAGTCATTTTGATTTGTATATTGGTCTGCTCAGGCTGCTGTAAGAAAATTCCATAGACTGGGTGACTTAAACAACAGATATTTATTTTCTCACAGTTCTGGAGGCTGGAAAGTTCAAGATCAAAGTGCTTCAGGGCTGATATCTGGTGAGGGCTCTATCCTTGGGTTACAGATGGTCACTTTCTCACTGTGCGCTCGCATGACCCTTCCTCCGTGTGCATGTGCTGGGGCAGGGGAGGGAGACAGAGCAAGAGAGAGAGCTCTCTGGTGTCTCTTCCTGTAAGAACACTAAACCTATCTGATCAGGGTTCCATTGTTATGATCTCATTTAACCTTAAGTACCTCCTTAAGGCCCTATGTCCAAAAGCAGTCACATTGGGGAGTTAGAGCTACAACATATGAATTGGGGGTGTACACAATTCAATCCACAGTATTCTTCCTCTAGCTCCTCCACCAAGTTCATGTCCTTATCATATGCAAAATGCATTCACTCCATCTAAACAGCCCCAAAGTTCTTAACTCATACCAGCATCAAGTGTAAAGTCCAAAGTTTTGTCTAAATATAATCTAAATAGGAGTGGGTGGGACTTGAGGTATGATTTATCCTGAGGTAAAATTTCTCTCCAGCTGTGAACCGGTAAAATCAGACAAGCTGTGTTTTTCCAAAATGCAATGGAAGGCACAGAATAGAGATTCCTATTTCAAAAGGGAGAAATTAGAAAAAGGAAGGGGTAATGGGTCCCAACCAGGTCCAAAACCCAGCAAGACAATTCCATTAGATGTTAAGTCTCAAGAATAATCCTCTTTGGTTTGAAGCCCTGCCCTTCTGGACAAGTTGGGGCAACTTGTCACCCCCCACACCCCCGTCCCAGATTCATATGTTGAAGCACTAGTACCCAATGTGAATGTATTTAGACATAGGGCTTATAAGGAGGTAATTAAGGTAAAATGAGGTCCTCAGGGTGGGGTCCTGATCAGACAGGATTAGTGTCCTTATGAGAAAAGAGATCGGAAAGCTCTCCTCCCTTCATCCACCCACCGCCACCCCACACATGAACAGGAAAGGCCATGTGAGCACACGGTGAGAAGGCGACCATCTACAACCCAAGGGGAGAGCCCTCACCAGACATCAAATCTGCAGCAGTTTGATCTCAAACTCTTCAGTCTCCAGAATTGTGAGAAAATGAATTTCTGTTGTTTAAGCCACCCAATCTGTGATATTTTATTATAAAGCCTGAGTTGACTAATACAATCTGAAACTAGCACTAGATTTCAGATTTTTTAAGATTAAACTCATCTCTTTACATCCCAATCCCCACCTTCAGTACACAGTCCTGTGAGGGAGAGGGGCTAAACTCTTTTGTCTTAAATGCATTTGAGCCAGGATGAGGTGGACTGAGTTTCCCCCTCTCGACTTAACATAGGAGGGTACTCAGTTCCAGACCCCATGAGAAAGTGCAAAACTGGACAAAGTCTTCCTACTTCTCACCTTCACCTCCACTGCCCTGCTAAAACAAAATTGAGGAGGAAGCAGGGAGAATTTTCAGTCCACACAAAATATTGTGTTCGAGGGACTTTAGGCTTCAATCCATCTTGCTTGCCTCGATTATCACAGAAAATCCAGCCGGCCTCTCTTCATCCAGGCAAATTCTCTGGCAGTCCCTCTCCTCAGTTGACCGGTCTGCACCCAGAACAAGCATTCCCCAAGAAGCCACCACAACTCACTCCTCATCTAGAAAGACCTTTTTTTTTTTTTTTTACAAATCAACTCATTTGGGCTTCTTTTTGTCTACTGCTCCTCAATTATCTCACAGATAAGCATAATTATTATTTTATCTCAATTTTTTTTAGTATTACCACAAAAATAAAAAATTTTCCTTTCTATTTACATCCAAACTGAAATGAAGAACTACTTTTTTAAGTTAAAATTTGAATTAACTTTGATCAAGTATTTCATTTAAGAAAAGAGAAACTACTTCTAGGTCACATGAACTTTAATTGAATGTACAGTAATAATTTTGTTCTCAAACACAAGAAAACATATTTATTCCTCTTAGTAGTTTATTAGATCATTCTTTAAAAAGTAACATGATACCCCAGAATTTTTCTCTATAACTGATGTCTGAAAGAAGCCTCATTCAGTAGTTTTCCTGTAGAAAGAACTGAGTCATGTCACCACCGATTTCCTTAACTAATAAAGGAAACACTTACCTTTCTGACTGCCTTCCAGAGGATTTATTGATGTTAAGCCAACTTATTGATCTATGTAAACAATAAAACTGAATTTATTTATGAGTTTTATTTCCTTCAATATCTGACACGACATCTGGAAAATAGTGTTGAATAGTAAGCCTTACCAACTTGGCTTAATAGAAAAGAAAACCAGTCTGAATTTTTAAAAATTCTAAGTCAAATAAATTTTTAGATAAAGAGAGTTTTAGATTATCCATGAGTATACACAGATTCTCAATGTCTATTAATAATATATTAACAGATAGGAATCTTACTATACTTTCCTTCATTAATAAACATTAAAATGAGTTGTAGCATATAATCAACACAAGTTGTTCTCTTTTGTCCATATGTTTATCTATTACAATAACTTATTTCTCAAACCTGCTCTTTATTGACAGTACTAAATAACTCAAATCGAATTTTTTGGTATCACTCTGTTTATTGGTTTCACTACATACACACGTGAGCATTGCATACTATTCTTTAAAAGAAAAAACATCGCCCCAATACACTTTAGTGTATGAAAATGGTGATCTTGCTATGATGCATTGAGTTCTACCCATAAATTTTAGCTTTGATATTTGATGTATTTAATCAATGTAAACAATCAATCTGTCAAAAAGGTTTTTTAACTGGGAAAAGATTTGTTACTGTACCTTGAATGCAAAACACCATTCAAAAGACATAGAATGTTTCCAGTGTCTTTAATTTCAGATTATTAATTGGAATTTCATGTTCTGACAATGATCAAATTGACCTTTGGTTGTTGTTGTCTTAAGAAAACATTCCAAGATCACCATAGTTCTCCTCTTCCTAATCACAGCTTTCGTCTATCACAAAATAGACCTCTCTTTAGTGGCCAGGGTAAAACTGCAACAAGTTGGGGCTGAGGGATCACATAGGAGTGATGGGAGGGCAAAATATGGCATCAACCTGGCTCTCACCCCATACCATGCCTTCTGCTATTTCTCCTTCTGGATGTTTTCCCCAGTAATCCTTTGACACTGAGCAATCCTATATGGTTACTGCATCCCAGTGGATCTGTCCCTCAACAGATCACATCAAAGGGAGCACCCAATAGAGAGACTGGCTTGGAGAACAGACCCATGGTCGGGTGGGCAGGAGAGGTCCTTGTTGCTCATCCTTTTTTTAAAGTACTGTGGATCTATCAGCACAAATCTTCCTCTTCAATCCTTATTTCTCACTGTTTCCCTTTATGCACCTGGGGTTTGAGACAACTTGGACACTCTATGTTGGACAGAAGGGATGATTTCTAATTACCCATCCCTCCTGGGTATCTTGACCACAAAGTGTCCATATCATTAGTTTCAGTAAATATTCAAGGTCCAGCTCAAATAGTGCCTTGTCCAGCAAAAATTACTAACACTCTGTTGGTCTCCCTGTATCTCTTTTCCCCTTTTATTTTATTAGTAATTTTCACTTCCTTCGTGGCTGCAAGCTCTTTCAGAACAGACAATGCATGATGCACACATCTGCATCCCTGGAAAGCACCCACAAAGTGCTTAGTGAGTATCCTTAGAATAAAAGTATTTTTAAGGAAAAATAATTTATTTAGCACCTGAGAAAACTAGGCCAGTTTGAAATTTTATGAATTAGATACAGTTTACTTAGTCTCACCAAAGATCTGGAATCTGAATGGAGAAAGAAAAATGGCTTTCACCCACACTAATCCTTTCTCAAAACAAGAAGAAAAAAGAGAAAGAGGGTGGAATATGAGTAGGGGGAGACAGTGGAGGAGATGGTGAAAGAAAAAATAAATTGAAAGGAAAGATGTTAGTTGGATGAATTACATCTGATGATCTTTGGGATTCAACATCCCTAAAGTGTTTGGGTGTTTGGGGGAAGTAGAAGAATTTAACACTAAATAAACCTGTTCAAGTAACTGGAATGACGATCAAAATACTTTCCATATGGTTGGCAAAGATCTGCGAATGGCATTATGGTGAGGGATGGGTCCCTCACTACTGATTCTCTAATTGCACTTATTGATTACCACCAAAACTGCTCACTTGCTGATGGGAAAGAGGTAATTGGAAATGTTGCAACTTCAGAGCATTTTTGTAGAACAACACTGTGCCTTGCATCGCTGTTCAGAGAGATGGAAACTTCACATTAGAGTTGAGATGACCACAGACCCTCATATTTTCATTACAGCTCAGAGGTATGGCAGAGCTGTTGGGTTTCGCTTTCCTTCAGAACACCTCTTGGGACTCAGCTCTTCCATTCCTTTGCCCCTTAGTGTTTAGGACTATCTCACAGATTAGAAGACCCCCTAAGCCTTGAGTAATTAACAGAAAAATTGCCTGCTCTGCAGTTGAATTTCACAGCTCTAGAGTATTCCCCAAGAAAACATCCTTAGTAAGATCTCTGACATTTGAAATCTCTTGAAGGGAAGAAGCCACTGAAAGGTCAGCCCTGGTGTTCAGCTGCACTTTCGAGAAAGAAAATTTAGTTTGGAATGTGACTGTACTGATGTACAAAAGAGCGATGTAAAAACTTCTCCTGAGAGCAGAGTTTAAAAGGGAGAAACTGCCACTGATTGGGCACACATTACACTGCAGGCACTGAGTTTGGCAGGTCATATCTTAGCCATTTCTTCCTCTAGTCTTTTATGTTCACAACAGGCTTGTAAGGTAAGTATTAACATCCTCATGTTACTCATGATAAAGTTAAAATTCGGAGATTTGGAGAAATATGCTCAAGATAATAAAACTAGTAAATTATGGAGTGGAGATTTGAACTTGTATCTTTTTGACAGCAAATTCTCTGTCCATTACACTGCACTCTGGTGACAAAAACGCTACCTTAAAGGTGACAGGTTGGAAGAATGTCCCCAGTAAAGAAGAAGCATTTTAGGAAGGGGGAGTTGGGGCTCTGAACATAGCCTCCCCTAGATTCCCAATGCTACCCGCTGTGGCTCCGAGTCTGGACATTCCTCCTTGCCTCCTCTCCATCATGGCCAGCATTCATGGAACTTTGACTTAACTGATACACAAGTGAGCTCTTTCCACCAGTTCCCCTAGCCTTCTGGTCAAAGGCAGATATTGTCTCCTTTCTTATCCCAAAGAACATTGCACAAACCTCATTCATATAAAATTACACATCATCCTTCCATAAAGCAGGATCTGACGGTGGTTATATGCAAGAGCCCTACAGTTCCACTAACTTGGTTCAAACCCCAGTTCCGAAACATCTTACATGTACTATCTTGGGCAAGTTACTTGAAGACTTTACATACTCAGCTTTCTAATCTTTAAAACGGAGTAATCATAGTGCCTATTCTTAGGACAATTGTCAGTATTAAATGAAATAGCCCATGTCCAGCACCTAGAGAAATGTCTAACACATAGGAAGAACTTAAGAAATGTTAGCTGTCTTTATTTTGTATCTTACAAAAGACTGTAAGCACCCTGAGGACAGCAACATCGATCTGATCTTCTTTGTATAGGCTTGGAACGTAAAGAGTAGCTAGTGATGATTTGTAAAGTGCCTGATTATGTATCTCTGGACATGATATTATTTTCGCACAGAACTTAAGATCTTTCTTGAGGCCCTCTTTACTCCCTGTCACATGGGATTGGCTGATAATGAACTCTGCATACCTGTCTAGATCATTCTTGAAATGTAGGGAATCTAAATCATTAAATAAGACTAAAATCAAAATGGGGACAAGAACAGGCTCAGAAATAAATCTAGGTCTAAGTCAGTTGAGCAAAATGTAAAAATAACCAAATGCGAACATATCTTTGATGGATGGGAATTCATCTCACAGATGCCTAAAGACTCTAGACCTTTCTGTTATGACTAGGGAATCAAGAAAGCTTCCAAGGATTTTTTTACTGAGTTAACAAAAGTTTTATATAGATACCACCACCAGTTTGTTAGCTTGTAGGACATAGTGTACTTAGTGTGCTTTTGACTTCGACAGCGTTTCCAAACATTAAATGTGATGCATTCTATCTAAACATCTTAATCAGCTGAAATGAAATTACTTAAAGTTCCCCCCAGGATCTTATTTCCTAATGGGTTTGGAACTAAAATTAGCTTTAATTCAATCAGTTATGTGTTCATCAATTTGCCAAAGAGAATATGGACAGAGGTGGGGGAAGAGAGGAGGAATAGACCAACTTTATTATTTGGCTGCCACGTGACTTCAGAGTAAAGTTTCTAATGCTATGACCAACTCTGTTTCCACTAAACCTAATGACTTCCCCAGCCCTATAAGCTTCAGGATTACAGAAGGCTTATCGTTACAATCATAAATCATAGAAGTATAAGAATGAAAGCATGTCCCAGTAGAACCCAACTGGATTAAAGAAACAAATAGATCTGAAGCCATGTTTGTACAGGTGCATGAGTTACTCACAGCAAAGGACTTTCTCGTCTTAGGGTCAGCCTGGACCAATTTGGCAGCGGTGCTGAAGTGCTCTTGAGGTTGCACGGGTCTAGCCACTTTGTAAGATTAGTGAGTAGTCATCATCGATCAAAACTGTTTATGCAATCATTTAAATACAGCATATCTGAGCTTATCAGAAATCCCAGCTTTCCCAAGCCTGAAACAGCTGTATTGAATGATTAATAGAGAAGTCATCATAATACTGACTGACCTCTTTTCAGGACAGCTCCATCATGGTTGGTTCTTTGCAGTTCTGAACAGGAGAGGCTGTATCATAGAACTGGACTTCACAGTGCATTCTGCATAGCCATTTGTAATATCTTGACATAGGTTTGATGCAAGATGGAGCTTCATGAATGTGGAGGGCACTAGAACTAAGGAAGAACTTACTATAATTGCTGGTTTGGAAAGGGCAGCTGGGAGGTTCAGAGGAGAGCTGGGATTGTGGGAAGAGAGGTGGTCACAAAGTCCATTCTTTTCTAGCTCAGGCAGGCTGAAAATAGCAGCAGGAAATCGAGACTTTGGGCAGGTGCTTCAGAGTTGGATTGTGTTTGCCCGTGATTCTGAGAAAGCTTTCCATTCACAACGTGGCTCTGAGTAGTAGCCAAGGGAGATCGAATGAGAACCAAGCCAGGTAAAGAGGACTGACAAGAACTTAGCTGGACATTGTGGCCCCACTGTGGCTGGGCTAGTATCTACTCATATCTAAGAAAGGAAACTGAGTTAGATAATCAGCCTTATGCACAGGGACCTTGGCCTCCGACAGACACATGATGAGACTAGTGAGTGTCCATGGTTCATTTTTGAAATAATAAGATACATCCTCAGAGTTCAATTAGAAGAAAAGAGGTATCCTTGAAGCCACATGAGAGGCTGTGTTTATGACTGGACCTCTGGACCAGTGATAGCCATATCACAAGTTCTTGTCCCTAGATGGGGAGTGGGCTGGGGTGGAAGACATTGTTCTTATGCAGCCTCCTTCTAGGAAGCCCTGAGATTCTCAAGATGACCCAAAGCTCCCAGAGCCTTACATCTATTGTGTGAAGAATTTTAAATCCTCATGACTTTCTCCTACCTCAGTATTACTTCCAAGGATAATGGAACTCATCAGCCTAAAGTAAGCTGCCCTCCATATGCTACAGTGGAAAGAACGTACACTTTGTAATCAGGTAGATTTGGGTTCGGGTCTTGTCTCATCTGCTTACTGGTGAGCTTGGGAGCTGAGTTTAATTACTTTCCACAACTTATGCTGTATACAGATAAAATGCATTGATGGTTAAATGAAGGGAAAATTATTTTCTCATCTGAAGGATGGAAATAACAACACTCACTTCCACATTACATATGACAATTAAATTAAGTAATTTACTTTGTAGGGATAATCATTGAATATTAATTCTTTTTCATCATCTTGTACTCTCTATATTAAAATGCTGTGATATTTTCATTGGACTCAACAATAGAATATGTTTGACTTAACCTGAATTACAGGACAATTGATGCAATCAATAAATGGTGAGATGCAAAAATCTATAAGAAAAATATTAGCAAATCAAATCCAACAATATATAAAAAGAATTATACACCACAACCAAGTGGGATTTGTCCCTGGTATGCAAAACTAGTTCAATAGTTGAAAATAAATTACATCAACAGGCCAAAGAAGAAAAGTAAGAAACTGCCACATTGTTTTTCTAAGTGGCTGTACAATCTTGCATTCTCACCAGCAATGAATTTGAATTCCTGTTGTCTGCATCCTTGCCAGCATTTGGTGTTTGTAAGTGTTACAAATTTTGGCCACTCTAAAAGTGGTAATGGGATCTCATTGTTTTAATTTGCATTTCTCTAATGACGTATGACATGGAGCATCTTTTCATGTACTTACTTGTCATTTGTATATCTTCTTTGATAAGGTATCTGTCAGGTCTTCTGTCATTTTTTAATTGAGATGTTAATTTTATTACTGTTGTGTTTGAAGAGTTCTTTGTGTATTTTGGATAACAGTTCTTTTTTAGATATGTCTTTTGCAATTATTTTCTCCCAGTCTGTGACTTCCCTTCTCATTCTCTTGATAGTGTATTTTGCAGAGCAGAGGTTTTTATTTTAATGAAGTCCAGTTAATCAATTATTGCTTTCATGGATTGTGCCTTTGGTGTTGTATCTATAAAGTCATTGCCATATCCAAGGTCATCTAGATCTTCTCCCATGCTATCCTCTAGGAGTTTTCCAGTTTTGTGTTTTACATTTAGGTCTACTCTGCTATTAAGGATTTCTACAGAAGACTTAATAGAATACCAGAATGTAGTCACAAATAATAATAATTCAAAGTATGCAGTGCTAAGCTGCACCAACTGCACTCACTGAAATGCACTGGGGGTTGAAGGGAGAAGTTACTTTATCAGTGGAATGAGGACAGACTCCGTCAAGGAGATGCTATCTAAGCTAGATCTTGAAAAGGAACTGAAATCAGACTTTTACAGATAAGGAGGATAAGGGCTTTTCAGGTAATATGCTGCTTCTCCTTTTGCAAGTAACCCCTATACCACAACATTCTAGATCTACAATGCTTAAGAGTGCCCTCCTCTTCTCTTGCTTTTGGAAGGCTGAGACCAAGCAAGGGGAATTATCTCAGGCTCACAATGTTAGTTAGTGGCAAGTCCAAGCTGAAAATTCAGACAGCTTGACTCCCATGCCAGAATTCATCTGCTTCCTCATCAACACTCACTGAACATCAAGCCACTGCTTAATGGCCTATTTAAAAATTCATCTTACACATGTCTAGTTAGCAGAGCTGAATTACAACAGAACCGGACCACCAAATAATTTCATTTGCATTTGGCATAAACACAGATATATGGCTGATGCTAGAGTCTGGTCTGAGTCGAAGACTTGTGGTCACTTACATAAATTATATAATAACTCCCTGAGACCGCTTCAATATTGATCCTGATATTGAGATTAATTCCACACCCAGCTATTTCTCCAATAAATATTCTTTATTTGATTCTACCAATATACTGTGTCACTCTTACACTAGCAAAATTAGACACCTAGAAGTTAGTCAATTTTACATTTTCACTTTAGGACTATATAATCAGATGGATCAGATGGATGAATGGCTGTATATTTTGTTACTTATTAATAATAAAGAATGGTGGCCCTGAAAGAAACAAAAAGATCAACAACCAAGACTGGGGGGTGGGAGCTGAGATTTCTGGTATTCTGAAAATGTAACAAAAACCAAACAGATGAGTAGGAGAAAGTGAGGAGTCCTGGCAATCTGACAAATTAGGGAAAGGCCTAATTTAAGGAGGAAAGGCAGGCAAGGGTTCAGGTCCAACAGTTTTGGGGCATTTGAAGTATGAAGGGGCAATATGGCAGTTGCCCTTCAAAGACAGATATGAACGAAGGGAAAAAACTTTGTTTTTCCATTTTCTTCCTCTGTTCCTCTTCCTACCCTGGTAGAAGTTACTCTAATAATTGCAGGTCAGTGTGCATTAAAAGTCAGAGCTGGTTGTGGCTCTTTGATTCTCTTTTGCTGCTCTTTCCATTCAAAGGACTACAGTGGGACAAAATTCAAGATGCACGTTGAACACCGCAATGAAACAGAGCAGCTGGCCTTGTGGTCTGCTGTAGGCTGAGGCCCGAGTACCTCACGAAAGAGTGTTCTACAGAGTTCAGATGGGTTTGTCAGAATTCTCTGCTTGGGTTTTTGTGCCAAATCCTGGCTAATAATACTGTGCTCTTCACTTCTTTTTTCCATAACTCCCTGTGAGTTTGTCTCCCTCAGGAACCCATGAGGAGAGATGGCTGTGATCCAAGCACGTTGCAGGTATTCCCAGAATCCCAGGTCATTACAATATCAAGCTATTTCAAAACCCATCCATTTTTTTTTCTAATACCAGAAAGACCTAGATTTAAATCCCAGCTCTGCCACTTCCTAGAAATATAAATTTGGGCAGTTTCCTAGTGTGTAAAATGAGGACCAAAAGAAAAACTAGGTCACGGGGTTGATTCAAAAGTCAAAAGAGCTGGTAGAAGTGAATCTGGTTTTAAACTGCAAAGAAATGTACAAATAAGCGATGCTATAGAAAGAACATTGACTTTGGAGTCACAGAGAAATTGTATCAAGTACATAATCTTAGTAGCTTATGTAACCCTGAGCAACCTGGTTTACTGTTCTGATTTTCAATGTCCACATTTTTGAAATGGGTTGAATAATACTTTTCTCTGAAGGTTGTATAAATTTTCGATAAGATAATGTTTGTAAAGTAACTGAAAATCATAGTCATTTAATTCTTGTTATTACTATTATGTGTTGTTCTTATTAATGTTATTTCTGCTAAATTATTATTGAACTGGTAGGGGTGATGAACGGAAACAACACAGAGAATATGCCTCTTTGACAGTGTCTGTCTTTGGAACAGACTGTCTTCTGACTTTGCACCAACCTGGGGACACAGACGGGATCAAACCCATACCTGTGAGGTGTAAAGGGAGAGACCCACAAGGGAGCCCAGCTTTGCACTATCATCACCAGAAATCTTTCCTCCCGGTTAAAGGTGTCCCTTGAAGTCTTTGCATGGAAGGGGTCCCCTCCCACAGGCACTTTCAGCAAACCATAGAACCTCTGGAGGGCTGGGATCTTCTGTCGCATCTCCAAAGTAACCATGCTTTATGCTTGGGACCTGACTTGGACTCAGAACCTTTTAGCATTGGCTGAATCACTGCCCCTGGCCAGGCAACTGGCTCAGTGGTAAGAAATACCCAACGCATAAAATATAGCCAGGGCCCAGCAAAGCTAACTTTACCCTTTACACGAATTACATGCCAGTGAAACGAGCTGTATGCCTGAAGATTTGGCCTCTCAGCTTGGAGGAGCAGAAATTGGTCACCAACCACAATCCCATGACCTGGAGCCCTGATACAGATAAGCAGGCAGACAATGCTCTCTCTCTCTGCACTTGCCCCAGTAACCAAACAACATTCCCTAAGAAATGAAATGACTTAGCTCATCTTAGAACTATTTTAGTTGATTAAACAATCACGTATGTTCTAAGTGCTCAGCTCAATATTATAAGGGTAGAAATGCCTGCTTTCAAGGAGCTGACAATCTAGTTTACATTTTGCTTGAAAGGTATTCACCAGACAGCATTTTCTTTCTTTGCTCACTTTTGTTTTTCTGCTCATGGACTTATTTATCTGTATATAAACTTTTAGGTAATATGTTGCCTGAACTCTACTTTTTCCCTTGAATTCTAAAGAACAAAAACAAATTATATGTAAGTTCTATATATTGTCTTCCAAATCAAAGGACTTGGTCCCTTTTCTGTCACCGTCTGGTTATGGGACCTAGAGCAAGTTACTTCCTTTCTCTAGGCCTTAATTTCCTTATCTGAAAATTCAAGGAGGTGGATTAGATATCTTTAAGGTCCTATGTAGGACTACAATACTAGAATTTTTCAAATAGAACCTGTCCTACAGGATCAGACCTCCTCCCATCCCTTCCCCATCAAAAGCTAGTTTTCTGACTGATGAACAGCAATGATACTTCAGAGAATAATTCTGATTTTGAAGTTGTGCAATGCTGAGAATTTTAAGAACCAAGATATCAATACTAATAAGACCAATGACATTTCATACAAAGCCTTTGAACACTGCTTTATCCCCTTCAAAGTACTACAGTATTTGTTGACCCATTCTATCCATGATGAACCAGAGTAATACATTTCATTAGTGACAGGCAGGAGAGGCCAGCCTGCTGTAAATGGGGAGTCATAAAACCACCATTAAGTGTACATTAACATTCTAACTGTGCCAGCTGCAGCAGACAGCCATAATTTGGCTTTACTTTCCTTCTGTGCCAAATATTGCCCTTTGCCTATGAGACCAGACAAGGCAGAACAGACAAATCCATAAATACTTGGACTTTGTTGCAATCCAGAAAGGTTAAAAAAATCACTAAGATTCTTGTTGTAAGGTTGTTGATTTCTAGAAAGTCCCTCCCCTTTCTGGGTCTCAGTTTCTCCATTTGTAAATTGAGGCAGGGAGTAAACCTCTTAGATCCCTTCTTGTTTTACCATTCTAAGAGCTCTCACTCTATTACCCCATGCATGACCTAGGCAGACTCCTGTTTCTCCCTACCTCCCACAGATAAAGAGAGGAGTGGACAGCAGCCCACATTTTGGCCACAGTAAGGGGTCAGGAAGGGCATTGTCATGAAGAAGAAAGAACATTAGACTTCAACCAGGAGTCCTGGGTGTCTTTGAAAATGTCTCCCACTGTGGGAACAGTGTGCAGAAAGTACATTGCAAGGACAGGGGAGGGGGTAAGGAGCCTCTGATTGCCAAGGTCCAGCTCTTGGGTCAACTGGTGGTTACATCCTCTCAATAACCTCCTTCAGCATTTAAGATACTGCAACTCAAACCAAAGAAAATCTAAAATGAACAAAGTATCACATTCTCCATGATTTCCCTAACATGGGAAGACTTATTGTGACTGCACAAATAAATGTTATGCATTTAGTCTCAACAATTCAACTGATTATATTTCAAATGTAAATTAGTAATCTAATGCAAACACAAAATAATTTGAGGTTACTTTTTCTTCTTAATACAGAACAGAGGGTTAGCTCTGCTCTCCAAAATATCATTACCATAAGCTGAGAGGACTCCCTGGTAACTTAAGGCCCACAGGTGACAAGGGAATAGAAGGAAATGACAGACACTTTTAAGAATGACCCTACATATGTAGAAAGAATACATGGAAACCTAAGCATTAGAATCTGAATTTTGACAGGCCCTCAGGATTAAAGAGATCTGTACCATATGGCCCTGGACTTGAGGAAATCAAAATCTAGTGTGCAGATGAGCATGCAAATAAATAACCACATACAGTAAGACTGCTGTTGTATTGAATTCATAGGAAGCATGGGAAACGTGGCAAATATATTGTCTTGATAAAGGAGGAGAAGATTTCATAAAGAAGAATTTAAGATGAGATTTAAATAGTGTGTGACATTTTCTTGATGGACAGAGGAGAGGAGGACATTCCAGGAAGAGGAAACACTGTATTATGTTTGTTTTGGAGAGGGGATACTACTGTAAATAAGGGATTTGAAATAGCCTTGCATATTTAGGGAAACTACAGATTATCGAGTCACACCATATGGTCTTCCACCCTGCTACCCAGTTACACATCCCATGTGGACTTTTTTTCTTTGGGTTAAAACATCTCTAGAAATCCACAGAGTTGAGAATCGATGGGTAACTTTATTATGTTAACCACACCCTGATAAAGGGAAGTGAAAAAACTCAAATGGTCATTTCACACCGTGATTTCTTCCAAAACCTATGGTGGAGCAGTAGAGTAACCAAGAAACTCTGGTTTGTTCACAGAGAACTAATTTCCTTTACTTCTTCAGAAATTTATGATGTATTGCCCTTCCCATTTCTAATGTTCACCAGGCATGTAGAATCAAAAAAAGTTAAATGCCTGAAACAAACAGGGAAATGGCACCCTCAAAAAATAGTATTTACTTTTTAACTTTTATATAAGCAATGATTAAATCTTAGACTTTCAGTGGACTATTATTTTTGAAACTGCTGTCCTTCAGGATTAAAAAACAATAAAAATGCTTATTTACATGTTATGACAGATTCAAAGACAGAAGAAAAATAATGGATAAATTCACCAAAGGCACTCTGAGAAGAGTGTGAAATCTAATAACTAGCCCAGAGAATCCCTCATTTTGACATTGTTGACTTTTCCCAACTCTATTTATTCCATGCTATACTTTAAATACAGTATGAATCTTCAATCCTTAGGTTTCAAATTTTGAATTTTAACTATTAGTCTATTGAAAATTTTCAATATAAAATATTGACCCAAAAAATGAGCACACAAGCACTTGAGAAGGATAGAAATTTAAGGAAAAGGACCTTGTTTTTTTCCCACTCCTTACAGATTTGATGAATGTATACAGAAAAATGATGAGAGAAAGAGTTCTGGAAAAATATTATGATGTAGCGGCAAGAGTATCATTTCCCTTCTCTCTGGCATCACAGTCCTCTGGTACCTATTTTCCAATGTTGGTAAACAATTTTTAAAATATTTTTTTCCAGGTTTTAGTTGTATATGGCAGGAGTGTCATTCCAGACCCTAATAGAGTCATAATATAATTTTGAATACCGACCCTTCTATGAACCACAAAGTGAAAATAGCAAGGTGAACCCTATAATCACCCCAGATTTCTGTCTAGAAGCATATTCTGGACCACAGTACAGAGAGGGGGACTCCAAGCAGAGCAAGGTTATCTGTCTGAGTTGAGGAGACAGAGATTACGTTAGGGTCTAGGGAAGATGCGGCAGCTGGAAAATGCAGGAAAGAGTTTAGAGAGTACTATGCTATGGAAGAAGAATTCCAAAAATCTAACTGAAGTCTCCTTGAGTCTGTAGAATACCGAGTTGTGCTTACGCAGGACTACACTGCACACAGTCAAGGAAAGCATGATGGAAGAGCTACAAGCTGAGTAATTTCCAAATGATTGATGCAAGGTGAGAAGCTATTCAATCTTTGACCAGGCAGGCATGAAAGTCCTCATTGATCACCTGGGACATTCAGGAGAGACTGGCAAGGGTCATACATTACTAGAAGAACTAGGATTCTATTCATTGTGAAAATACCATGCAAAACGCAGGCAAAGTAAAGACTTTTAAACAAAACCTGAGATAATTTGTTTCCAGAAAATCTATACTCCAAAGAAATATTAATGGAAATTCTTCATGTAGAAAGAAAATGATACCATAAAGAAACTTGGGTCTATTTAAAGGAATGAAAAGTGCCAGAAAGTGTAAGTATGTATGTAATTATAAATGAAGATGTTTTATTTCTTAAGAGATAAATGATTTTAAAATAATAAAAATGTACTGTGAAATTTGTAATATTTGTAGAAGTAAAATGTATGGAAACAAAAGCACAGGATGGGAGTGGAGAAATGAAAGCATGATGCTTAAAGTTCTTACATTTTAAATGAAATGATATAATATTACTTAAAGGTTGATTGCTATAAGTTAAACTTGCATATTTATATGTATATTATACTATTTGTAACTTTAGGATAGGCCTTTCCAAAGATATCTTCAATAGAACATAAAAAACAAGTATAAAATTTCTGTTTTTTAAAAGACTCCTTTTTAAAAATGGAAAGATAGTCCATTAATTGGTTGAAAATAATATAGATAGATAGATAGAGAGATAGATAATGTTGCATCTATAACAACATAGAACTTATGACCATAATACATAAAAGCATATAAAATTTAATTATAAGACACTCAACAAAAAATAGACAAAATATTTACATTTATACTTCATAAAAAGTATGCAAATAGTCAACATATACCAAAAATATTAACATCAGTCAGTAAAGGAATGTAAACCACAATGAAATGCTTCTACACCACATTTGAGTGCTAAAATTAAAAGAACTAACTGTACCAGTGCTGACAAAGATGTGGAGAAATTGGAACTTCCATACACTGCTTGTGGTAATGTAGAACACTACAATTGGAAAACAATTGAAATTTCTTATAAAGTAAAACATAACATTTACCCTAACACCCAGTAATTCCATTCCCAGGTGTTTACCCAAGGCAAATGAAAACATATATACACACAAGGCCTTTTATTTTATATTTGTTTTTTAATTGAATTATAATTGACCTACAACACTATGTTAGTTCCATGTGCACAGCATAGGGATTCAATATTTCTATACATTACAAAATGATCACCACAATAAGTCTAGTTACCATGTCACCATACATACAGACATTATAATACAGTTGGGTATATTCCCTATGCTGTACATTTCACCCCCATTGACTCATTTCTTTTACAACTGGAAGTTTGTACCTCTTAATCTCTCTAACCTATTTCACTCATTCCTTCACCTCCTTTCCCTTTGGCAACCACCTGTCTGTTCCCTGTATCTATGAGTCAGTTTCGTTTTGTTATGTTTGTTCATTTGTTTTGTTTTTTAGATTCCACATATAAGTGAAAACATACAGTATTTTTCGATAGTGTCCTTTGCTGTGCAAAAGCTTTTCAATGTGATGTAGTCCCATTTGTTTATTTTTGCTTTTGTTTCTCTTGCCTGAGGATAGGTATTGCTAACACCAATGTCAAAGACTGTACTATGTTTTCTTCTAGAATTTTTATGGTTTCAGGTCTTTTACAGTCTGTAATCCATTTTGAGTTTATTTTTGTATATAGTGTGAGAAAGTGGTCCAGTTTGGTTCTTTTGCATATAGCCTTCCAGTTTTCCCAACACCATTTATTGAAGAGGCTGTCTTTTCCCCATTGTATATTCTTGCCTCCTTTGTTGTAGATTAATTGACCTTATAAATGTGGATTTATTCCTGGACTCTCAGTTCTGTTCCATTGTTCTATGTGTCTGTTTTTGTTCCAGTACCATAATTTTTTTGACTACTGTAGCTTTGTAATATGGTTTGAAATCAGTGAGTGTGATACCTCCGGCTTTGTTCTTCTTTCCCAAGACTGTTTTGGCTATTCAGGGCCTTTTATGTTTCTGTGCAAATTTGAGAATTGTTTGTGCTAGTTCTATGAAAAAAATTCCATTGGTATTTTGACAGGGAATGCATTGAATCTGTAGATTGCCTTGGGCAGTATGGTCATTTTAACAATATTAATTCTTTCCGTCCAAGAGTATGGTATATCTTTCCATTTGCTTGTGTCACTTCAATTTTTTTTAATGTCTTATAGCTTTTCAAGTACAGGTTTCTTACCTCCTTGGTTAGATTTATTCCTAGGTATTTTATTCTTTTGATTGCAATTATAAATGGAATTTTTATTAATTTCTCTTTCTGATAGTTCAATGTTAATGTATGGAAACACAATAGATTTCTGTTTATTAATTTTTTTCATGCAACTTTACTGAATTCATTTATTAGCTCAATGGTTTTTCAATTTTTTTGAAGAGTTTGAGGAGGGTGAGTGTTAACTCTTCTTTGCATGTTTGGTAGAACTCACCTTTGAAGCTTCTCATCTTGCACTTTTGTTTGTTGAGAAGTTTTTTTTATTATTATTATTACCGATTCAATTTCGTTACTGATAATTTCATTACTGATAAAAAAGTGGATGACTCTCAAAAACATTATGTTGAGTGAAAGAAGCCGGACATCAAAGAATTTATGAATTCTTTTGAATTCTTTGTGAAATGAGTCACTCTGTGATTTTATTTATATAAAATTCTAGAAAGACAAATTTAATATAAAATTGACAGAAAGCCAGGTAGGGGTCACCAAGTTTGGACCAAGGATTGGGAGCATCAGAGTTGTCTGTTTAGAAGAAACTTTCTAACATGATAGTAATATTCTATTTCTTCATTATGGCAGGGGTTAGACTGATGTATACATTTTATAAAACTCATATAAGTGTATACATAAAATGGGTACATTATATATTGGTGTATAAATTACAACTCAATAAAGCTGATTATTAAAAAAAAAAAAAAAAAAAGCATTGGCTTCCTCTCCTATGTTCTACTTCAAAGTTAGGGGATTATGTCCTGAATTTAAAATCCTGCTTTTCTGCCCCTTCTAGATCATGGGTTAACTTTTTCTTTTTACAAAAATATCTGAATGTGAAAAAAGTATCCCAATCACTCATCACTTAAATAGGAGGAAGTTTATCCCACCAGAAATATTACAATAAGAATACTGTAAATGCATCAAACAAACACAATGTGGAAGCAATTAGATCCTCTGCACAGTTGTCACAGGACATATATCCAAGCCCCAAAAGTGAGGTGAAACAAGGCAACACGGAGACTGGTGGTCTGCTGTTGAGCAACACACCAACCTTAAGTTTCTGATCCCAGCCTCTCCAATCAGTGTCTTTATTAAGAACATTTTTATTTTTTACTCAGAAACTAGAAGGCCAACAGGAAAATCAGGCCCTGGCTACTTTTGAATTGATCACTCCAAGCTGATCAATGGGATCATCGACTGCTCCTCTGGCACTTTCAATTGCTATCAACTAAGAAAGTAAGGTAAAGCTCAAAATTGACTGGACTTCAGGTGTCAGCGAAAATCTGGAGTCCATTTCTGGGGTTGCAACCTTCATGGCCATTCTAATAATAGGCACTAGGGAGATACCAGAAAGCTGACATTATATGTATTGCCATTAGAAAGTGAATAACCAGGAGAAAAGATCAATTCTACTTTTATATTCATGGCTGAGTCACCTCAATATCTCTGTTGACTCCATTTTTCCAGTTCTAAGAGCCCACCCTCATCAGGACAAAAAGTAAGGTAGAAGTTTCATTCCAAAGGATGAGAAAGACTTTCAGACGTCTGCAAACATGTACCAAACATATCTAAAGCATTGGAGGAAACAACATGTAATTTCCTTTCAGATTTCTCCAAAGAAGGCTTACAAAGAAAGGATAAAGGAGCTAGCTTCAAATTCTTGAGAGGCTCTAATTTGCATGAAAAAAAATTGTATTTCGGTGAGGTAGAATTTAAGACCAGTGGACGGAAGTTATACTGAGACAAATTTTGGCTCAATGTAAGAGTTTTCTAACTTAGGAGCTGCCTAGAAATGGGATGGATATGCAGTCATTGTGTATGTTCATGCTGAAGTGGAATAACCTCCTTTTAGGGTTGATATTTAGAGGAACATTGGATTAGATCACATGTCATTCCCAAGTGTGATTCAATAATTCTTGCCCTCAGTCTTGAAGATTATATAATTTTCTTAAATTCCTTGGAGAAGTGGGGGGATAATAAACAAAAAATATTGCTCATGCCTAAATGATTGCAATCCCCATTTTAATTCTCTCCCATATAAATTTATGTGACATCTTTTACTACATGGATTTAACAGCATTTCATTTCGCAGATAAGAACCCTGCTTCCCCATCATTCTCAGACTCTAATAATATGCGTAAGTCAGAAACCAACATTTGAAATGTGTTCAGTTTCAAGAGAGTCCGTGAAGGGCGTCCGTGACACATCTTGGTTCATCAAATACATGTCTCTTAGAGGAAGGTACACATAGATTCTGCTTCTCAACATACCCTAGTGAAGTGGGGTTTTTTTTTTCTTTTCTGCCAACTGAAAGACCTTGATTTCAATCTGATCTTGAAAATTCTTTGAATTCTTTCATTTCTCACAAATGGTTTCAATCTCATTTCTTCTAGGAGACATTTGAGAGAAAGACAATTACAGGAGACACCATTTTTTGTGAGGAATAATGAGGCATTGTCAATAAAGTGGGTGGTGCTCCCAGGAAGAATATCACCAGAGAAAAACTCAAGAGGAGCAGCACTGTTTTCTTCAAAATGATCCCTCTCCCAAATATAAGGAGCACAATTAAGCATAATCAAGTTTAAAATATGTTTTTAAATGTTGCTCAAATTTTCAAGAATAAAGACACATACTTATGAATCTAAGTATATAGGCTAGAAACTGAGGTACAGATTTTCAAAACTATCCTCTAAATAGGTTTTATAACATTGCAAATGAGGAGAGAAGACTTGTCTAAGGCTTGGAAGACTTGCCTAAGATCTAACAGCTATTAAAAACATCACCAGAACCAGGCTTAGGCTCTCACTTCCTAATCCACCTCATCTCCCTTACCACCCTATGTAAAATCCCAGTGTGAGGAATTAGATAGGGGGCTTTCTCGCCCATGTGTTAAGTTAGCTCGTCTGAATCAATACATATTCTCCTGTGGGAAGAAATTCAGTATTTCTCTAAACTTGGAAACTTTTATAAGGGTAAGAAACTCAAGAAGTAATGAAATTTAAGACTCATTTCACACTAAAAATGATTTCTGACACCACCTAGCATTCCTGTTGTATTACTCAATGTGTCCTAAGAGGTGACCCGCATATAAGTTAATGGATATTTGTTTCGTAGGGAAGTTTGGTAACCGCCAAGAAAATTGAGTCCAAGTGAAAGCCCTTCTATTCATTATTCATAAATTCAAATAATATCTTTTATGGTTGGCAGCACATGGAACTCATTCCGGTCTCTTTTTTAAATTCTTGTTTTTTATTTTCATTTCCCAAAAGAAGTCAATAATTTTGAAGTTAGCAGATGGACAATAGCTTAGCTAATGACTATCTGATCTGAGAACTAAAACCTTCCTTCCATCCTAAGGAGTTATTTCACTTGAAATTGAAATGGATTTACTGTTGCAGACCCTGAGAGCTACGTTGGAGATCCCACATTTCCCCAAACTTCCAGCAAAGAATGGACCACAGCCTGCAAGCTGTGACACTTTTAAGGTAATTGGGGAGAGAGGGAGGGGCCTGTACAGGTGAAAGTTTCATATTGGTGAATATGGCAGGTGACATCCATTAATATCATTAACGCTAAGCAGCTAACTCTTCCAGAAGCAGCACTCTCAGTGGACTCATACTTACCACTGACTTCTCCCACCCCTTTCTAAAGAATTTCAAAATGCTCAAATTTCTGAAAACCTCCAAAACAAGAAGTGTTTGGAAATAAGACTTTCCTAAATATACTGGGATTGCAATGGGCTCTTAGGATCCTTGACCTCAAACCCGTAGAAGTTGAAGCTAATTGGTTTCCACTTCAGCCTGACCTGGATTCTGGGATCAATACTGGAGGCAGGCAGGGAAGGGACACAGAGTCAAGGGATACAAAGTCAAGTGCAATGGTATTTGCTATGAAGTACAATGGAAATAGCTCATTTATTCAGCTTTTTCAACCATCTTCTTTATTCTGCTCCAAATCAATGCATGTAAGGGCTAGACTTCTGCCTTGACCTTCATGTTCCTCCATGATTAAAATTCTGTCCTGAACTCCAATTGCTCTCAAAGCTCTTCTCTGCCTTATCTAACAACTTCCCTCTCCAGGGATGATGTTTTCTGTCCCTAAAAAATACATTTTTATGACTATATCTCCTAGATTGGTAACCATCCAGTACAACCTCTGCAGAAGTCCTAATTAGTGATTTTCTTTTTTTTTACTTTGTCCAGTGTCCTGCCTCTCTTTTTCTCACTACAATCATCACCTAATTTGAGATAGAGCTCAAATTTATGTCCCTACATGCCTGAATCTAGACAAAGGAAAATAGCCTCTAAGATACGGCATTCCTCCTCTTCTAGAGCTCCTTGGATGTCAGCAAAGATTCAAGCAAAAACCCTGGACTGAATTTTAGGTAAGATATTTAAAGGAGGAACAATGGAAAGTAGCACTGAAACCTGCATTTAGAGTTTCCAATGTCCCCCATCTCAACTGAGTGGTCCTTCACATTGAACCAGAGGCATGGTTAGGAAATGAGTGACTGTGGGTAGTCCTACATTTTCCCAGGTAGCTTATGTATTGCCACGAAGTATTTCTTCTGTCTAATATTAGATGAAATAGGGATGAAACATAACATTTCCATCAACATTTCCTAGTGGTCAACACTTTCAATCAACTATAACAATTAATTTCATAAATTATGTCAGGGCTTCTGACCTCACTTTCTTCCAAGAAGAACTTTCTTTCACCTTTTTTCTTCCTAAAGTTTTAGTGTTCCAAAGAACTCCATAAACAAAAAGCACTGAAAAAAAAGTTCTCTTGAGTGGAACAGGGATATAGATCTCCTTAATGGAAATGTATCTTTAACCTTGAATATTTTATCTCTGAACTGTTCAACCTCAAACTCTCCATTATGAAATGCATTGGCCTTAGACCTTATTTGATTTCAGTTTGCTGCTTGAACTGATGCCACACACCCTTCAGAAAGCTGCTCTTCCCCTCCTGGGCTCAGTCAGTCACCCTGGGTCCCTTTTCTTTCTGAGAGGGTGGATTTTTTGTTTTATTTTGTGTTATTTTATTCACTGAGAAAATATCAAAGCAGGAGGAGTTCTTGGAACTCTTCAAACGTGAACCCATGTTTCATAGATGAGGAAACCAAAATGAGGAAAGAAGTGATAGATCAAAAGCCACCCAGCTAGAACACATATCACTCAACTCCTAACTCATTAAGCCATTAAGTAATTCGTTAAGTTACTGAGTTTCTACTCCATGCCAGGCTCCACACTGGGTTCCGTGAATACAGAAAACACAGTCCCTGCCCTCCAGAATCCCATGCACCCCACTGCTTCCTCCTTGAAGCTCAGATGCAGACAGCCACCATTTAAGACATTCATCTTCAAGCAGACCCCAAACTACACTTTCTTAAGAAGCTTCTGGAGGCTTTTCATTTTGTCAGCCTCAGAGGACAATATCATCGGACTAAAAGGTGGATGCCTTTTTACTAAGCTAATCAGTTGAGACCCTGAGCAAGAGAATAAGACAACACGTCTGGCTGCCCGCATTTACCTTGATCTCTCAGTGGTCCTGCCATCAGTGGGCAGAATTTGAACTGGAGCATCTCTTAAACCCAGATACAGAAGACTCTCCTTCATCTTTGTTCCTGTTGTGCCCTGTGCTACTTGGCTTGTGCATCTGTCTCCCCAATAGATTTGAGCTTCTTGAGGACCATAATCACGAATTCTGTAGTGCTTAACATGGTTCCAGGCACACAGTAGACTCATAACAAATGATTTTCAAATCCATGAACAATATTCACATATCTAACTTAGCTTGGAGTGGGACTGCTATGGAGATAAGTGCTAGTGAAAGGGATTTAGGGATGTGAGTCTGTTCTGCATCCCTGTAGCACCTCTGAAAGTGTTTGTACCTGTCACTTTTCAATCCTTGGAGTCACCACGTGCAAAGCAGGCACCCTTTGGCAAGGAGGGCAAGGCGTCCCTGGGCTCCCTGCTACTGGGCCTGCAGCGCCCGGCTTGCAGCTGCTTCACTGAGTTTGTGGAATCCAAAACTGTGCAGGGACCAGGAGCAATGCAGATGAAGCAGCATGGAACAGAAAGGTGAACACATTCTGTCAGCTCCCACTTTACATTCACAGTGAAAACAACAATAGAAATGTTTTCAAGCATAAAAGGATTTTCTACTACAACGACTCCAAAAAGAAACATGCCTAACCAAGAGCATCTTCGCTCGGACGTCAAACTGCTCTACCGAGAGCATTTTTAATCAATAAATCCAAAGAAGAACGATGAATGGAATTTACAAAGAAACACCCAGAGAAAATAAATGAAGACATTCACTGTGCTTCTGTGGGTGAAGAGTCAGCACAGACTTGTACTTCTGCTCTGGAGGCTTGCAGTCCTGTCATTGAACCAATTACACTGAGTCCATGGATATAGTGGCCTGAGCAGTACCAAGGTTCCTTGGGACATGTGGGACATGTACTGTCACCAAGAGGATTCCAACTGTGCAGGTTGGTCAGTCTCCACCGGGGTCCCTGAAGAACAGGAAGAGATGATGAAAGACAGAAGGAGAGGGTAACCAAGAAGTGCTGGGCCTTGAACTGCCACCCTATTTCCCTGGGTGCCTTTAATATTATGGAGAATTGTACAAGTCCTGGATTCCCAATCACAACTAAGTTAAATCACTATTTAGAAACTTAGTATGAGTCATACTTGGCTTCCTACATCTTTGCTTGTCATGAGAAAATTCTGAGGAAGAAGACTTTTTTTACTCTAAAACTTTGGCATTTGGGGCTAGAGACATCTGCTACCAGGAAGAATAAAGAAAGGAAGTGAAGGAGGAAGGAGGGGAGATTCTGTAACTTCTTGAGTTGGCATTGTTGCCCAAGGCTGTGAGGGAATAGCAAGTATTGAATATAAGCTTCAAAATAAGAGGAACCTGTGTTTTTCCTCTGCTCAAGTTTTCTCAGAAGCTCTTTGTAAACTTTCTAAAACTCTGATCTAAAAGTCAAGGCATCCTACTAAGGTGAATGCAGTTCCTAGCACACAGTAGATTCTTAATACACAGCAATTGATATGACGTGATTTGATTGGGTTCACTAATCATAATGCAAATTGGGGCAGAAGTTTTCCTCAAGTCCCAGCAAACAAGCTCACCTCCTCTGCCTCCCTGATTATGTAGATATCAACACATTAAGAGTCTCAACCGAGTTAGAAAAACCCACACACAGGGTCTTGTAGAGAATAAATGTCACCAGCAGCAATTCTTGGAAGATGATGTGCTCTATAAAAAGTTTCGCTGACCCTTGCCAGCTTCCCATGGTTGGCCTTAGTGCTCTCACAAAAGGAACAGGAAGTTCCTCCTGCCCTGAAGAACTCACAGTCTGGTGTGGACAGGGAGGGATAAACCAGACGTGCAACAATTAACTCCCGTAGAATCTGATAAGAACCATACAGAGGAGAGCATAGGTGTTGTGCGATGTCAGAGTGTTGGCTGAATAATTCTGTGTGTGGTGTTGAGATGCAGTGGTAGGAAGTGGTCTAGAAAGAAGGTAGCATTTGAGTTAGAGCTTGAAACACTTGTTGCAGTTCATCAGTAGGGGAGGAAGTGGAAGGGCATGTTTATCAGTCAGACTCCCAACAGGAAGCAGATGACACTCTCAAAACGGGGTAATTTCAGGAGAGTTTATTTCAAAGGGGCTATTTCTGAAGGTATGGGTGAGAGAAACCACAGTAATCCAGGGGAGAGTGCAATAACCCACGGCTGGTAGAGGTGGCATTCTTTCCAATCCCTAGCTGGAAAGAATGTGTAATTACCAAAACTCAGAAAGAGACAGTCATATATTGTTGGACATCTGGAAGGGAACAGTGACCGCTAGTCAAGGGACACAGCCAGTGTGAGGTGACATTGCAGGAGGAAGGCCAGAAATGCATAGTCTGACCTAGCTCTCCTCTCTCTAATCTCCTGAAGGGGGTGTCCTTATTGGCCAAACCCATCAGGAAGCCAAAGGGCAAGCGAACCCATTCATGTAGTTCATGCAGGTTTGAGAAGTTTAGAGTGAGCCTGGAGGGGCCAACAAAAGGTGTGCACCCAGGATTGAACTTGAAGTCACAATATGAGCAAAGGCATGACGTGGGAAAGTGATGACCTACCCAGGGAAGAGGGAGAAGCTGAGATTGCCAATAACCCACAAAGGTAGCAGTGGGAGATGAGACATCCCTCCCTCCCAAGCCTGGGGCTCTCTGTTAAAGGTCTTTACTGCAGCCTTGGGAAGGTAATCTTTCATCAGCAAACCTTAGCTACAAGACCCTTCTCCTTGAAGCTCAGTTCCCACTGTGATCACTGCTACGGTTGTGGCCCTCCCTCCCCTCATCCCCTCATCCTCTCATCCTCTCCTGCCTTGGCCCCTTCCCACGCTCTGAGACCTACGGTAGAGGTCAGTGGAGAGCACCAGGTGGGCTGTGAATCTTAGTGTCCATTTCATGAACCTGCTCCCCACAGCCTGGGTTGAGAGCATCAGCAGGAATAACCCAGGCCCGGAAATATCATTAGTAACAGTAATAATGTCACCAGCACCGGGCCTTGCTGTGTAACATCCTTTATCTGTAGCCTCTATTCCAAACTGGAGCCACTAGGTCTGAATTTTAACTCAACCATGGCTCAGGATCCATCCTGACATCAAAAAGTGGAATTTATTCTGTGCTTGAGTTCCTTCTCTGATAACTTGCCTCCTGTTGCAGGCCATTCCCAGGTTTTGAGACTGCCTCGCTCAGGAATCTACCTGGTGACACCCCAAAGAAGAGGAATAAGACCCAACAGAGATGCTTACAGGAGAAGAAATGTACAGATAATGAAAGTATATTGTAGATGCTGTAACACGTCCGGCCTAGTTCTAGACACGAAACTACTACTTATTTTGCATCTCAGCTTAAGTAGTACTTCCTTGCAGAAGTATTTTCCAACTCATGAGTCTAAATGAATTATCCTTTTGATATTCTCTAATAGATCCAGTTCTTTTCTTTCAGAGGGCTTACCATGTGCTGTCACACAGGTTATATACTGCCCAACTCCACAGAACACCATTCATACGGACTACAATGTGAATGGCTCCCCCTGGAGTTGTGCAGTGCACAGCCATAGATTATTGGATTAATTATTTGATTAATGTCTCTCTCCCTTACTAGTCTGTAAACTCTATGAGAACGGTGGCTCCCAGTGATTTTGGACACACACAGCAGTAAGCAGCAACTTGCAGCAAGCAACAGCAAGCGGTAGCTGGAAGCAAGATCTTAGTTCCTGGACCGGGAGTCCTAACCACTAGACCACAGGGGCCAGAGGCTAGGACCTGGATCCCTAGCTCTTGCCTGCCTTGTCAAGAATGAATTCAGGTGAGGAGACAGAAGGTAAAGAGAAAAGTAAAAAGTTTATTGGAAAAGCAAAGTACATGCGGAAAGATGCACGGGAGAACTCAGAGAGAGAGGTGCGCCTTTTTCCGGGTCTTTGTCTTCTTTCCAGCCCATCATCTTGTTTTGTCCCCCCTGGCTAATTTGTCTAAGGACCCTCCCCTTAGGTGCTCACACACCTCTCAGCCAAGATGGATCTCAACACAAAGGATTCTGGGGGAAGAAAGACTCATTATGGCCAGGCGCTGTCCTCTGACTTTTGACCCCCAAGGAACCTTTTTGAGCATGTGTAGTGTCTCCCTTGCCCCAACGAGGGCAAAGCAGAGATCTCTTGATCCTTCACTCAAACAAGGTTTTGCCCCCTTTGTTCTTGCCATGACTGTTATCTTAAGCCATCCACAAGAGACAAAGCTTGGCTACTTACCCTGTCTCTGTCATTGCTTCCATTTCGGAGAGTAAACAGGAGACCGATTGTAAATGCCTAACCTGGAGCCCACCTATCTCCTGCCTCAGGAAATGCAAACAGGGAGGCTAGTTGTAAGTTTCCAGCCCGAAGCCCTCTTTTTTCTGCCTCATGAAATATAAACAGGAGGCCAGTTGTAAATGTCTAACCTGGGGCCATCTATCTTCTGCCACACTAGTACCCTAGGACATGGTTTCTGACACATAGTAAGCATTCAATTAATGTTTAATGAATAGTTAATAAACCCTCTGAAACAGAAATTTTATAGATCAGAAGCTAAAATTCAGAGAGTTCAAACAGCCTGCCTGTCCCGGTTCACTTGAGAGTTAGTAAAGAGTTAATAAGGGATGGAGTCAGAACTTAAATCCAAAATTGTACAGCACATGTGTTTTTCATTGTTCCGTGCAGTCTTCAAAATATAGTGAAACAACCTATATTGAAATCTGACTGGAAGAAAAATGGAGATCAGTAAATGTGAGGTCAAGGGAGACTGACGCCCTTCCTGACCTCTCCCAGCACCAGCTTAGCAGGAGCCTCTCTGGTAGTTTGTAAGATCCCTGCGAACCAGAACATCCCATCTAGCCTTCCTACTGTGTCAATAAAGAGGGAACAGGCAGGTACCTAGAGGAATAAATCAGAGTCCCTTAGACCAGTGATTTATAATCTGGTGACAGCCTCTTGCCGTCTCCCTCATCATTTTCCCATCATGACCCTATAGGAGGAAGCACCAGCCAGGACCCCTCCATCCTCGCTGGTATGCAACCTCCCACCATTCTGGGCCAGGTACCTCTGTGTGTATACTGGGGCTGCCTGCCTTTCTGTCTTGCTCGGCAGCGAGGGAGTGGACGGCTCTTTTTCCTCCTAACGACAGATCTCCCCAGAAGCGCGGTTAGTTCATGGCCTTCCAGTTTATCCTTTACAGGCCCCATTTTTCCCCATGTCACTGATTCAAGTGATTAAGACTTACAGCCACCGTAAAGTTGATATACAAGATGTCAAAATATTTTCATTTGTTTCAGGGTTTTCAATGACAAAGAAAAAAGAAACAATTGTACACTGAGAATGTATGGCTCACTTTTATCAACCTCTGAGGTAAACGGTTTGCTTTTCTAAGTGGCTACAGGCATTTTGGTCGCCAGTGTGCACTTGGTCTGGTCGGGTTTTATAAGGACTTATCTATTTATTTATTTATTTATTTATTTACTAAATATTGAAACAAATATATGTTTAAACAGGGTCTCCTTCCAGAACAGGCAGGTACAAGTCAGGAAAGACAGGAGCACCTGGATGGCGAGTGCTTCCTGGAACACCTCCCCTCTCCTGCCTGCCTTTTGCCATTGTTCTTCTGAAATGAGCCTTGAGCCTTGAAGCAATAAGTCTCCAAGTGTGTCTGAGGAAATGTATGAGGAACACATAGCTGGTTTGTATCCATCAATCCCCATGCAAGCGCATTCCTAAGAAGCCATTGCAAAATTCATTTTTCATTGTAATAAGAAGGATTGTTGACTTGTTCGGATTTTTACACATTCCTTTATTGAAGCCTTCTGTGTAAATATTCACGTGGTACAGAATTCCTTACACATTTGCCCCCCTGTGCAGAGCAGGCCACTTTCTGCCTACACAGGCCAGGCATGTCTGTGCATTAAGGAGTATTGCCATCATACACTTGCTTCATGCAGCTCTTGAAAGAAATTCCTTATGTAATGTTTTGACATCTTTTACTCTAAGAGATTTTAGGGATAGAGTCATTCCGGCCCCAATCTAATTATTGCCAGAAAGTAACAGAAGAATGTTAAAGGTTAAAAATGCATTATTTAGCCAAGAGACTCAAGAGGCTTGAAGGATAAATGCATATACTTTTTAAAAATAAAAATCTTGTATTTATAAAACATAAAAAGTAAAGCTTGATAAGAAAAATAAAAGAAAGTAACAGAAGAAAAGTCAGTGAACGAGACATAATAGGCTTTAGTTCCAGTTTTGACACTGGCTGTTTACTAATCACTATCACTTTGAAGTACATTATCATCAGCTTCATTGTGCATCTCTGAACAATGATTATAATAAGATGCTCGTGTCTCACTACAGATATTGTTTAGTATCCATTGAAATAAAATAGAGGATCTCAGGGATCTGTGAAAGGTTGTACAAATCATCCTTGCTCTCTGGAAATCTCCAGTGGAATTGACATCAGGTAACTAATAGACCATGCTGAGCAGTTATGCATTCTTTTAAATGTTTGCTTTTGACATGTCACAACAACTTTTGAATAAGCCCTCAAGAACCAGGTAGCATTTTGATGCACATAACAGGCAGGAGAAGAAGTGATGTAAGTTGAATTTGGAGACATAACCAGGTGTCACATCATGTGAGACATTGCAAATGTGGTAAAGAATCTGGATTTTATCTTTAAGGCAGAGAAGCTGTTGGAGGATTCTGGGCAGGGAGTCACCTCTGCCCTGATGCGTATATTAAGAGACCACTGGGATTGTTCTGTGCAGAACACACCACACCGTGACAGCAGAAAGAACACTTTGATTTTCCAGGTGTGCAAGCAAGAGATGAGGACGACTTGAAGGAAGAAGGATTTGGAATATGCTTTGGAGATGAGCTGAAAAAGATTTGCTAGTAGATGAGATGTGAGGCATAAGGATACAGGAAAAATAAACAATGACCCTCAAGTTGTACTTGAGCAGCTAGGTGAATACAAATGTCATTTATCGAGAGATACTAGAGGAAGGAGTCAGTTTGGGATGGCAGTTGGGAATCCTGCTTCGGTCATGTTAATCTGAAATGCCTCGTAGGCATCCAGCTGGCCTAAAGCTACATAGCAGTGCCATCCCTGTTTATCAATGAGAATGCCTGCAAAAACAAAAATGTTTGTGCTTCACCTCTGGGATCTGCATCAACTAAATAAAAATAAAATTAGCTAGAATGAATTACAGTTTACAGAATCTGTTAGAATTGTAATAATAAGGACATTTGGGGGTTTGGTGTCAGAAATTCAAGGGCAACTGATTTCTTTCAATAGAAAAATCTAGGGGCTCTTGAAATGGAAAAACTCCAAGGGAAGACTTACACGTTACTGAATCCGGGTGCGCAGATTATGTCACAGAAATCTGTCCCTCAGTTCAGCTTTCATTAAACTAGCTTCATTCTCAGGAAGGATCTCCCAAGGGATGGCAAAAATTCTCAGGGTCAATTCTAATTTTGCTTCCTACTAGCATAGCAATGCCAGAGGAAAAAGGGAACCTTTTCAAGATCAAGGTGTAGGCAGGTTTGGTTTCTCCTGAGGCTTCTCTCCTCAGATGGCCACCCTCTTGCTGCTTCGTCACGTGGTAGTGCCTCTATGCTTGTGCATCTCTGTCCTCTCTTCCTTTTCTTATAAAGGACACCACTAACATTGGATTAGGACCCACCCTAATAGTCTCATTTTAATTTAATCACCTCTTTGAGAAATGGAATATTTCCTGCCATATCAATAAACAAAGGATGCCATAGTCATCAACGATTGCAGCCCTCCAACGTGAGGCCGAGGAACTCAAGGCTGAAAAGAATGCCCACCATCTAGCAGCCATCAGAATGCAGCCACTCCCCACAGTAAGCCCTGAGGAAACTCAGGATGTACCAGGATGCTGGCCCCAGATAGCTGACGTGCAGATCAAAGGAATGATTTCAATGAGCCCAGACTCCTGCATCTTCCCATACATAGAAAAGCTCTAAATTCCTTAACTTGAGATATCTGGTTTTCTTTAATAACAATAATCTTTTTGACATTCTGACTACCTGTCCTCTGTTACAAAACTCTTCTATATCCTGGCTCCTCCCAACGCCTCCTTGGAGCAGTTTCTAGAGTTATCTGAAACGCTGTCTTCCCAGGCTGCAGTCCTCATTTTGCCCCAAATAAAACTTAACTCGCAACTCTCACGTTGTGGATATATTTTTTAAGTCAACCTCTTTGAATATCCTGTATCCAAATACCGTTACGCTATGAAGTACTGGGGTTTGGGACTTCAACATATGAATTTGGGAGGACACAATACCTACCACAACAAATACTCTGTCTTCAAAATTCTAACTACTTAAAATTTAACCTAAGGGAATGTTTTAAACATACACATTAATGTATCCAATGGGAAATTGCTTTTAATAATTGTAAAAATTGAAATAGCTGCTAAATAATTTTAGATTGACTTTAGAGTCATCTTCTGATCATTAAAATTATAGAAATAAAGACGATATGAAAATTAAGTGCATAAGTGAAAATTCGTCTATGATTTTCATCATACAGCTAGGTCTCACTAACGAAAGATAATTATGGGAGATTCATTGAGCTGCCACGAGAGGGAGTGCTAACCAAGAGTTGGGACGTAAGTAAGGAGGCATCTGGAGCATGCTGGTGTCTTAGGGCTCAAAAACAACAGAGAGAAAGAGAAAATCAAGAGATGGTAATGGTAGCTACGGAAATGAGAAAGGCACTTCCATAGAAAGTCAGGGTACTCAGGGAATAACTTAATAATTACCAACAGGATCTCTCTCCTAGGAAAGAAATGCTGCTCGATACTCATCTTCCCCACTTCTGCATCCTAAAGCCTTCCAGTGAAGGTCATTCATAGGATGTACACTTGATATGCAATCTGTAATGTGTTCTATTTGTTTAGTGGTTGCGTTGATGTGGTTTTTCTCTCTACCAACTACATTTTTTCTTATGCCACCATCATGGTCTCTGAATAGTCAAACGGGTGCTGAGAGGGACTCTGTTAACTTATGTGAGTCTTTGTAAAATTGGCTACTGGAACTTCATGGCTGCATTAATTGAACCAGAGGATTAAGTATGCATAGGACTCCTACTCTTCTCTTGAAGAGTAGAAGGGGACAATAATGACATCATGGGTGTGGTCCGTGCAAAGGGGACTGCAGTGGAGAAACCTGAGTTTGGAACTTAGATCACTCTCTGAGAGCTAAAAACACAAGTGTCAGAACCGTGTAAAATTGCACTTAAATTCCAACCCTACATTTGACTCATTTTCAGAGCTTGGACGAATTACTTCTCTCTCAGCCTTCATCTCTTCCTCTGTAAAAATACCTCACAGGCTATGAGAATTAGATATGGTGTATGTAAAAGCTAGCACCACGTTGAGTTCACAGCAGCTGCCCAGTAATTGGTAATTATTATTATTTTAGCCTAAAATCACACAAATTGATGAGTAGCTACCTATGTGGAGGCATGGGAGGGCCTGCAGTTCCTAGGCTGAGAGGGTAAATTCAGTTGGGGAAGTGCTGAGGTAGAAGTCAGATTAGGGCTGTAGATCTAAACTCTACTCTCCAACCTAGGCTTACCAACAACAAAGCTCACGTTTTGAGCCCTGACTCAACTTCTGTCAGTTAAGAATTTGGTAGCAAGAGAGAAGGGCTACCTGTTAGCCCTTCTCAGAAACCACCAACACATGACATTTGTCCCAAGGTCTGACACAGATTAACACCAATTAACTGTTGACTGAATCAAGTCATAAGTGCATGAATTAGAGGTGGGAACATAGCTATCACAAAGCGACAAAGTTTTAATGGAACCCCAAACTCACCACAAAATGATGTTTTAGTGTTACCTTAAGTTAATGTGTTAATAAAAATTGATAGTAATTGATATGAAGCCATTTTTCAGATGCGCACATAAACTTATTTATTTACAAATGCTTGCTAAAAACAGCTACTGATTTAACAAACTGTTTGATGTCTCTGTTATCTTCAGAGTAGAAGTCAGTTGGGAACAAGGTCCAGTTGGTGGGGCAAAGACGTCAAGGAGAGGAGAGCTTCTGAGAAATTCAGCTTGGCAACAGAGTAAGATGCTGATAAGAATAAATAAGAGAGCTGCAGTGTAGGAACATTTAGAGAAGGAAGAAAGAAGCTCTCAGCACCTCATTACATATTCTTGAGAAGGAACGTACTTGTATTTTGGCCAGGAGAGTGATATGGCATTGTTCCTATGTCATCAAGAATGGGTCAGATTATATTCACTATGAGGTAATAATAAGGATGAGAAGTGTGTAATATTCTTAGGAAAGATATTTATCATAGTTTAGGTTCTTTTTAAGTTTTAGTGTTTGGCATCCTGATTCTGCTTTCTGGGATACTCATTTATGGCAATACCTTTATCTGTTATTGTTACCCCAAGAGAAGGAACAGATGCTACTGTAACATTTATGAGCTGAGAGTTGGATATTTTGTTTAACTTTTATAGTTCCATCTATCACTAAATGGAATCTCACTTTTCAAAGTTAGCTTCATCCAACACAATTCATTTTTAAGAGAACAGAAGTTGCCACTGTCTTTACAATTGTTGCTATTGTTTTAATTAACATTTTAATTTAAGTTGGCACATTTGGCATATGGAACTCAACTTTCTTTCCAGAAGCCCAGGGGTTCTTGAACTAATGAAAAAAATCAGACCTATTTAATATGGACAGAATTATATCGCTGTTATAATTCTTCAGGAATGGGAAGATTTTATATAAAATGTAATGTATGAAACATAATATCAATACATGAAACATAAGGTTATGCATATTTACTGTCTGCCTGATCTACAGACACTGCACTGGCCAACTCGAGAGAAGTGTTATCCCCAAAATTAATAGATGCTGTTAAAAAGCAGAGGTGGTTCTCCATAGTCTAATAAGATTGAGAAACACTGAGTTAAACAGAATTAGGATTTCTTTTTTGTAGGGCTTTTCAGCACATTCAATGAGTTAATACAAGTTGAAAAGCTCTCGGGGGGCGGGGGAGAGCATAGCATATATGCAATATTTCCCAAACTTATTAGATCATGGAACAGTTTTCCTCTGAGAAGCATATTTTGGGACCAGCGTTTGGCAGATGACACATTCGAAAACCAGGAAGCCATGCTGTAAAGGATGGTAAGATGGTGAAGTCACAGGCTTCGCCTGTGGGAGGCTCGCAGTCAGAGTAGATAATAAGACAAAGACCCAAATAACTACAATCAGAAGAAGAAACTGCAAATGTTCTGAGATATGGACAAAGTTCTGAGGTTATCCCTCAGTGATGCTTACTGAACACAAATTTAAAGAAACCAAGTTGATATTTTCTCAAGTATGGATTTTAAGGTTTTTTTAAACTGCCATTATCTCTCTCTACCAAGCATTTTACAAATGTAATCTTTAACCTCAGAGGAACTCTGCAAGGAGGGGACTATCTCTCGTATGGTTCTTGAAGCTGATGTCTAGAGAGTGGAGGGGTCCTGACAGCCTTAGGCATCTCCTCCATGAAACGCCTGGGATTTGGTTCCAGGTCTGCCTGCCTGACTCCAGAGCTGCAGCTCTCTCCACTCCCACTGGGCAAAAAGGTGGTAGTACTTTCCTCTAAAATAGACTTGTACGATTGAAGTATTGAAGCATAGGAAAATACAGAAATAATAAGCAATAATGTTGAACCATTCAGGCATGACCAAGAGAAAATTCCTTTGCACTGAGGTTTAATGTTTGCCTCTAAAATGAAACAAAACAAAAATAACTTTTAAGATCAGTTTTCCAAGAAAATGCCAAAATAAGGAAAAAAATAAAGTCCATAATATTGATATACTTACAGTCAACTAATAGAAAAAGAGAAGAGTAGAGTGTAGATACCAACGAAAAGCTTAGTTACATGTCCTGTAACCTTTCCAAATCTTAATCATTTTCTTCTAGTGCTTTTTACTTCTATGCTATGTTTGCTCTTTTTGAATACCAGCATCATATTTGAGTTTGAAATATATCTGTGGTTTTTTCCACTTATTCTCAAATAGAATAGTTCATGAGATAACATCACATGTAGATTTCAAGTGTGTATTATGCCCATTTGCCATTACGAGGCCAGAATTTCAATCACTTTGTTCATCAGGAGATTGAAAATTTAAATGTTAAATGTACCCAAACATTCAAAATCTATGCTTCAGTTTCTGTGTAGCTGCCATCCCCTTCTTTGCTGGAATAGGTTCAGAGTGGAAAAAGGGGCGGGGTGGGGGGGAATTAAGGATTTGGGCATGGAGAAATTAATGGTACTGTAGTAATTTTCATTGAATGAGAATTATAAATGTCCCTTCAAGGCTATATTTCCAATATGTTTATATACACTGCAGAGGTATTGCTTAAGATCTGCATTGGGAATGTATAAATCTCTGACAATAATAATAAAATGAGACCGTAATTTTGGGCACAGTGTTTAGCGCACACGCACGCGCGCGCACACACGCGTAAAAGCACACGATATCCTCTCAAGATGTCATATTTTGAATTTTCTGCCATGTTCAAGAACGTTTTTATGGTTTTTCAAGTAGCTTAAATGCTAATATCTAAAACCAAAGCCAATCCTGATATCTTGCAAGAAATATTCTAAAACCGACCAATCAGCAATCAATAGCTTTTCAGTTCTGCCTTTCTAATACAATTAGAGCAGGTTGTTGTTGAAAGACGGGAGAAATGAAAGGAAATGAATTTAGGCTGAAAATTTGCTAAGATAACAAATTAACATATTCCCCAGAAACTTCACTAACAATTAGCATTCTATCCTTGATCCAGGGGAGAAAAATGCATTGCAGCTGCTTTATACACATCTGTATCTGTGCTCAGTAAAATATGCCAGGTACTTTAAATCTGCTTATGCAGTGATTAAGAGGAGGTTTTTTCCCTTTATTCCAAATACTAATGTTAAACTGGTGCAAACTCCAGCTTAGGCAACATAGGTCCTCACATTCTCCATTGCTATCAAAATCCCTTCTACACTTAGCTCCACTTGGAGATATTTACAATCCCAGTTTCAACCAATTGGTGGCATCGTGTAGCCTGCAACTGTGCAGAGAAGTCACTTAGGAAAATGCAATGTTTTCTCCTGACCAGTTAATTTTGCTAATAAGCAAATGCTCAAAACTTTGCATAAAGAGTGCTCCAAGGTTCACCTTCTGCTTTCCTTCTTCCAAGAAGCTGTCTCTTCCTTCTCTAAAGCTTGACTTTTTTTCTGAATTCTTATGCATCTTTTTTCCTGAGTCTCATTTATTGCATAGTGTCTTATTCTAAAAATGTTTCATGGATCTTTGCTGTGCCTTCCCAGTCTCACTGGACACTCATACCACTTAATCTGAATCCCCACCATTCAGCACAGTCCTGGATGCAAGGGAGTGTCTTTGGTGGCTACTTCTTGGTTGATTTCCTGTTCCTAGTCCTCTACCAGCAGGGATGACTCCCCACACCCAACATCCCTCCACACGCATACCAGAGGCGACCTTGCCTCCAGAAGGTATTTTCTCTTCATTTCTTTGTATGGGACTGTAGTCAGACTTTGGGAGCATGAGTGACGTGGCAGTTTTATCTGTTACATAGGTCACGAGTTATGTTCCGAATACTTATAGTGTGTGCATTGACCCACACACACATCTCCTGGCATCTGCTATTCTTAAAGTATTCTTAAAGAGCCTGTACACACTGTCTTTGTAACCAGGCCCTGGTTTTTATTTCAAAGGAAAAGATCTCTGAAAACCGCTAAACTAGGGCTGTATTTCTTTTTCTCCTAAAACCTATCTATTGTTTGGAAATCTTAACTCCCATCTCCCCATTCATGCCGTGATACCCACTAACTGCAGGTGCAGCAAGCCAGCCCACACCTGCCCTGTGGGCTCTGTTCTAAGCCAGGAGCTGATTCACCACACCTTTTCTGTTCATCAGTCATTCAAGAGAAATTTATCACTTGCTTGAAATAACCAATAGAAAGGGCCAAAAGTTGTTTGAATGACAGTGTTCCAGTTCTGCAGAAATAATAACTCTGACCCAAAGAAAGATCAGGAATTAGAGACTCAAATGTCACCTACCATCAGAACCTCGGGCCTCTGAAATCCCTTTTCTGGACTGCATTCCAGGGATCAAATGTTGGGTCTACCAGTGACCACCCAACAAAGGATGAAAATGGAGAAGGAGAAGGCAAATTGCCAGGAGTCTGAAGGTCCACAATTTGGAACTCTCCTCTCCTGGTGCATTCACTACTCTGCCATAATCTTTACATGGTGTTTCTTATGTGCCAGGGATTGTTTCAAGGGCTTCATGTGTATTAACTCATTAGACCTCAAAAAAGCCTATGAGGAAGGTGATGGTGCAACTAAGGGAACTGGGGCACAGAAAACTGAAGCTGCTTGTCCAAGGTCACACAGCTAGTACATGGCAGAAGTGAGGTTTGAACCTACGCCATCTGGTTCCAGAGCTTGGCCTTTAACCACTGTGCTAGGGGAACAAACCCATCTTGGCTGGAGGAGAGAAGGTTGGTAAGTAACATATAGTGGGCTCTGATCTATTGCAACCACACCATGAATAGAAACATTGGATGGTAGAATTGTATATTTTAAATAGCTTTCATTGATCAAGACAAAGACCCTTACTAGGATACTCATGGCAAATAAATAGGCCTTGCTGAGTTTGTGGAGCCAGAAATGTTGACCTGCCGAGCAGTAATTCTCCTGACTGACCAGGTCACAGGAGTCTCCTCTGACCAGCCAGCAAACCAGGGCAGGAAGTGGAAATCAGAAGATCCAGCCCTTCTCACAGACTTCCTGTTCTCCACCCACCCTCAGCAGCTTACATTGTCCTAGTAGGGATTTCCCTGAGCTCCCATCCACTTCCCTCTGTTTCAGGCATGTGCACAATTTCTAGTTGGGGCCTGGGCACAATTGTCAACAGTGCTGGGCTTCTGCTCTTGACACATGGCATCAGAATCCATCCAGCAGCCCATCAAATTATTGAATAGCATTGAAGCCTCTCTTACTTCCTCTCTGCCCACCCCCAGCATGGCAGTAAATGATGCCAATTGAATATTCTAGCTAGCTCTTCAACTCTTACCCCTCTTTCCATCTCCACAGCCATTACCCTGGTACAGGTTCTACCATCTGTATCAATCAGAGTTCTCCAGAGAAACAGAACTAATAGATGTGCACATATATAGAGAGAGGTTTATTTTAAGAAATTAGCTCATGATATTAGGGAGGCTGACAAGTCCCAAATCTGCAGGGTGGACTAGTATTCTATCCAGACCTTCAGCTGATCGGACGAGGCCCACCCACATTATGGACAACAATGTGTTTTACTCAAGGTCCAACACTTTAAATGTTAATTTCATCCAGGACTTCCCTGGTGGCGCAGTGGTTAAGAATCCACCTGCCAATGCAGGGGACACGGGTTCAAGCCCTGGTCCTGGAATATCCCACATGCCGCGGAGCAACTAAGCCCATGTACCACAACTACTGAGCCTGTGTTCTAGAGCCCGTGAGCCACAAGTACTGAGCCCGCATGCCACAACTACTGAAGCCTGCGCGCCTAGAGCCCATGCTCTGCAACAAGAGAAGCCACCGCGATGAGAAGCCCGTGCACCACGAAGAAGAGTAGCCCCCGCTCGCCGCAACTAGAGAAATCCCGTGCAGTAACAAACAAACAATGCAGCCAAAAAATTAATTATTTAATTAATTTTTAAAAATACTTAACTTTAAAAAAAGAAAATTTTATCCAAAAGTAATCTTACAGAAACATCCAGAATAAAGTTTGACTTCATATCTGAGCACTGTGATCCAGCCAAGTTGACACATAAAATTAGCCATCACACCACCTCTCGCGCAAGTTACACCCCTTCATCAGCCTCCCTGTCTCAGTCCAGCCCCTCTAAGCCATCTTCCATAAAGCATCAGGTCACCTTTCTAAAATGCAAGTCTCGCCATGTAACTCCAGGCAAAAAAATACCTATGGGAGTGGGGGAATCTAAATTCATATGCTTAGCATATCAGGCCTTTAAATTAATAAACAGAGGCGCTGGGCAAGATGGCAGAAGAGTAAGACGCGGAGATCACCTTCCTTCCCACAGATACAGTAGAAATACATCTACACGTGGAACTGCTCCTACAGAACACCCACTGAACGCTGGCAGAAGACGTCAGACCTCCCAAAAGGCAAGAAACTCCCCACGTACCTGAGTAGGGCAAAAGAAAAAAGAAATAACAGAGACAAAAGTATAGGGACGGGACTTACACCTCTGGGAGGGAGCTGTGAAGGAGGAAAGGTTTCCACACACTAGGAGCGGGCGGAGACTGTGGGTGGCAGAGGGGGGAAGCTTCGGAGCCACGGAGGAGAGCGCAGCCACAGGGGTGCGGAGGGCAAAGCGGAGAGATTCCCGCACGGAGGATCGGCGCCGAGCAGCACTCACCAGCCCGAGAGGCTTGTCTGCTCCCCCGCCGGGGTGGGCGGGGCTGGGAGCTGAGGCTCGGGCTTCTGTCGGATCCCAGGGAGAGGGCTGGGGTTGGTGGTGTGAACACAGCCTGAAGGGGTTAGTGCGCCACCACTGGCCGGGAGGGAGTCCGGGAAAAAGTCTGCAGCTGCCGAAGAGGCAAGAGACCATTGTTTCCTGGTGCTCGAGGAGAGGGGATTCAGAGCGCCGCCTAAACGAGCTCCAGAGACGGGCACGAGCCGCGGCGATCAGCACGGACCCCAGAGGCAGGCAGGAGACGCTAAGGCTGCTGCTGCCGCCACCAAGAAGCCTGTGTGCGAGCACAGGTCACTCTCCACACCTCCCCTCCCAGGAGCCTGTGCAGCCCGCCACGGCCAGGCTCCCGTGATCCGGGGACAACTTCCCCGGGAGAACGCACGGCGCGCCTCAGGCTGGTGCAACGTCACGCCGGCCTCTGCCGCCGCAGGCTCGCCCTGCATCCTACCCCTCCCTCCCCCCCGGCCTGAGTGAGCCAGAGCCCCCAAAGCAGCTGCTCCTTTAACCCCGTCCTGTGTGAGCGAAGAACAGACGCCCTCAGGCGACCTACACGCAGAGGCGGGTCCAAATCCAAAGCTGAACCCCGGGAGCTGTGCGAACAAAGAAGAGAAGGGGAAATCTCTCCCAGCAGCCTCAGAAGCAGTGGATTAAATCCCGACAAACAACTTGATGTGCCTGCATCTGTTGAATACCTGAATAGACAACGAATCATCCCAAATCCAGGAGGTGGACTTTGGGAGCAGGATATATTAATTTTTCCCTTTTTCCTTTTTTTGTGAGTGTATATGTGTATGCTTCTGGGTGAGATTTTATCTGTATAGCTTTGCTTTCACCATTTGTCCTAGGATTCGTCTGAACGTTTTTGTTTGTTTGTTTGTTTTTTTACTTAAAAAAATTTTTATTTCTTAATAAATTTTTTCTTAATAATTTTTTCCTTATTTTATATTTTAAAAAATTAAAAATGTTTTTCTTAATAATTTTTTCCTTATTTTTTATTTTAAAAAATTAAAATTATTTTTTCTTAATAAATTTTTTCTTAATAATTTTTTCCTTATTTTTTATTTTAAAAAATTAAAATTATTTTTTCTCAATAAACTTTTTCTTAATAATTTTTTTCTTATTTTTTATTATAAAAATTAATAGGGCTTCCCTGGTGGCACAGTGGTTGAGAATCCGCCTGCCAATGCAGGGGACACGGGTTCGAGTCCTGGTCCAGGAAGATCCCGCATGCCGCGGAGCAACTGGGCCCGTGAGCCACAATTACTGAGCCTGCGTGTCTGGAGCCTGTGATCCGCAACAAGAGAGGCCGTGATGGTGAGAGGCCCGCGCACCGCGATGAAGAGTGGCCCCCGCTCGCCACAACTGGAGAGAGCCCTCGCACAGAAACGAAGACCCAACACAGCCAAAAATAAATAAATTAATTAATTTTAAAAAAATTAATAAATTTATTTTTAAAAATTTTAAAAATTTTTTCTTAATTTTTTTCTTAATAATTTTTTTCTTATTTTTTATTATAATAGCTTTATTTTATTTTATTTTATTTTATCCTCTTTCTTTCTTTCTTTCTATTTTTTCTCCCTTTTATTCTGAGCCATGTGGATGAAAGGCTCTTGGTGCTCCAGCCAGGCACCAGGGCTGTGCCTCTGAGGTGGGAGAGCCAACTTCAGGACACTGGTCCACAAGAGACCTCCCAGCTCCACGTAATACCAAATGGCAAAAATCTCTCAGAGATCTCCATCTCAACATCAAGACCCAGCTTCACTCAATGACCAGCAAGCTACAGTGCTGGACACCCTATGCCAAACAACTAGCAAGACAGGAGCACAGCCCCATCCATTAGCAGAGAGGCTGCCTAAAATCATAATAAGGCCACAGACACCCCAAAACACACCACCAGACGTGGACATGACCACCAGAAAGACAAGATCCAGCCTCAGCCACCAGAACTCAGGCACTAGTCCCCTCCACCAGGAAACCTACACAACCCACTGAATCAACCTTAGCCACTGGGGACAGATACCAAAAACAATGGGAACTACGAATCTGCAGCCTGTGCAAAGGAGACCCCAAACACAGTAAGATAAGCAAAATGAGAAGACAGAAAAACACACAGCAGATGAAGGAGCAGGGTCAAAACACACCAGACCTAACAAATGAAGAGGAAATAGGCAGTCTACCTGAAAAAGAATTCAGAATAATGATAGTAAAGATGATCCAAAATCTTGGAAATAGAATAGACAAAATGCAAGAAACATTTAACAAGGACGTAGAAGAACTAAAGAGGAACCAAGCAACAATGAAAAACACAATAAATGAAATTAAAAATACTCTAGAAGTGATCAATAGCAGAATAACTGAGGCAGAAGAACGGGTAAGTGACCTAGAAGATAAAATAGTGGAAATAACAATTGCAGAACAGAATAAAGATAAAAGAATGAAAAGAACTGAGGACAGTCTCAGAGACCTCTGGGACAACATTAAACGCACCAACATTTGAATTATAGGGGTCCCAGAAGAAGAAGAGAAAAAGAAAGGGACTGAGAAAATATTTGAAGAGATTATAGTTGAAAACTTCCCTAATATGGGAAAGGAAATAGTTAATCAAGTCCTGGAAGCACAGAGAGTCCCATACAGGATAAATCCAAGGAGAAACACACCAAGACACATATTAATCAAACTATCAAAAATTAAATATAAAGAAAACATATTAAAAGCAGCAAGGGAAAAACAACAAATAACACACAAGGGAATCCCCATAAGGTTAACAGCTAATCTTTCAGCAGAAACTCTGCAAGCCAGAAGGGAGTGGCAGGATATACTTAAAGTGATGAAGGAGAAAAACCTACAACCAAGGTTACTCTACCCAGCAAGGATCTCATTCAGATTTGATGGAGAAATTAAAACCTTTACAGACAAGCAAAAGCTGAGAGAGTTCAGCACCACCAAACCAGCTTTACAACAAATGCTAAAGGGACTTCTCTAGGCAAGAAACACAAGAGAAGGAAAACACCTACAATAACAAACCCAAAACATTTAAGAAAATCGGAATAAGAACATACATATTGATAATTACCTTAAATGTAAATGGATTAAATGTTCCCACCAAAAGACACAGACTGGCTGAATGGATACAAAAACAAGACCCGTATATATGCTGTCTACAAGAGACCCACTTCAGACCTAGGGACACATACAGACTGGAAGTGAGGGGATGGAAAAAGATATTCCATGCAAAGGGAAATCAAAAGAAAGCTGGAGTAGCAATTCTCATATCAGACAAAATAGACTTTAAAATAAAGACTGTTACAAGAGACAAAGAAGGACACTATATAATGATCAAGGGATCGATCCAAGAAGAAGGTATAACAATTGTAATTATTTATGCACCCAACATAGGAGCACCTCAATACATAAGGCAAATACTAACAGCCATAAAAGGGGAAATCGACAGTAACACAATCATAGTAGGGGACTTTAACACCCCACTTTCACCAATGGGCAGATTATCCAAAATGAAAATAAATAAGGAAACACAAGCTTTAAATGATACATTAAACAAGATGGACTTAATTGATATTTATAGGACATTCCACCCAAAAACAACAGAATACACATTTTTCTCAAGTGCTCATGGAACATTCTCCAGGATAGATCATATCTTGGGTCACAAATCAAGCCTTGGTAAATTTAAGAAAATTGAAATCGTATCAAGTATCTTTTCCGACCACGACACTATGAGACCAGATATCAATTATGGGAAAAGATCTGTAAAAAATACAAACGCATGGAGGCTACACAATACACTACTTAATAACAAAGTGATCACTGAAGAAATCAAAGGGGAAATCAAAAAATACCTAGAAACAAATGACAATGGAGACATGACGACCCAAAACCTATGGGATGCAGCAAAAACAGTTCTAAGAGTGAAGTTTATAGCAATACAAGCCTACCTCAAGAAACAGGAAACATCTCGAATAAACAACCTAACCTTGCACCTAAAGCAATTAGAGAAAGAAGAACAAAAAAACCCCAAAGCCAGCAGAAGGAAAGAAATTATAAAGATCAGGTCAGAAATAAATGAAAAAGAAATGAAGGAAACAATAGCAAAAATCAATGAAACTAAAAGCTGGTTCTTTGAGAAGATAAACAAAATTGATAAACCATTAGCCAGACTCATCAAGAGAAAAAGGGAGAAGACTCAGATCAATAGAATTAGAAATGAAAAAGGAGAAGTAACCACTGACACTGCAGAAATACAAAAGATCATGAGAGATTACTACAAGCAACTCTATGCCAATAAAATGGACAACCTGGAAGAAATGGACAGATTCTTAGAAATGCACAAACTGCCGAGACTGAACCAGGAAGAAATAGAAAATATGAACAGACCAATCACAAGCACTGAAATTGAAACTGTGATTAAAAACCTTCCAACAAACAAAAGCCCAGGACCAGATGGCTTCACAGGCGAATTCTATCAAACATTTAGAGAAGAGCTAACACCTATCCTTCTCAAGCTCTTCCAAAATATTGCAGAGGGAGGAACACTCCCAAACTCATTCTACGAGGCCACCATCACCCTGATACCAAAACCAGACAAAGATGCCACAAAGAAAGAAAACTACAGGCCAATATCACTGATGAACATAGATGCAAAAATCCTCAACAAAATACTAGCAAACAGAATCCAACAGCACATTAAAAGGATCATACACCATGATCAAGTGGGGTTTATCCCAGGAATGCAAGGATTCTTCAATATATGCAAATCAATCAATGTGATACACCATATTAACAAATTGAAGGAGAAAAACCATATGATCATCTCAATAGATGCAGAGAAAGCTTTTGACAAAATTCAACACCCATTTATGATAAAAGCCCTGCAGAAAGTAGGCATAGAGGGAACTTTCCTCAACATAATAAAGGCCATATATGACAAACCCACAGCCAACATTGTCCTCAATGGTGAAAAACTGAAACCATTTCCACTAAGATCAGGAACAAGACAAGGTTGCCCACTCTCACCACTATTATTCAACATAGTTTTGGAAGTGTTAGCCACAGCAATCAGAGAAGACAAAGAAATAAAAGGAATCCAAATCGGAAAAGAAGAAGTAAAGCTGTCACTATTTGCAGATGACGTGATACTATACATAGAGAATCCTAAAGATGCTACCAGAAAACTCCTAGAGCTAATCAATGAATTTGGTAAAGTAGCAGGATACAAAATTAATGCACAGAAATCTCTTGCATTTCTATACACTAATGACGAAAAATCTGAAAGTGAAATTAAGAAAACACTCCCATTTACCATTGCAACAAAAAGAATAAAATATCTAGGAATAAACCTACCTAAGGAGACAAAAGACCTGTATGCAGAAAATTATAAGACACTGATGAAAGAAATTAAAGATGATACAAATAGATGGAGAGATATACCATGTTCCTGGATTGGAAGAATCAACATTGTGAAAATGTCTCTACTACCCAAAGCAATCTACAGACTCAATGCAATCCCTATCAAACTACCAATGGCATTTTTCACAGAACTAGAACAAAAAATTTCACAATTTGTATGGAAACACAAAAGACCCCGAATAGCCAAAGCAATCTTGAGAACGAAAAATGGAGCTGGAGGAATCAGGCTCCCTGACTTCAGACTATATTACGAAGCTACAGAAATCAAGACAGTTTGGTACTGGCACAAAAACAGAAACATAGATCAATGGAATAGGATAGAAAGCCCAGAGATAAACCCATGCACATATGGTCACCTTATCTTTGATAAAGGAGGCAAGCATATACAGTGGAGAAAAGACAGCCTATTCAATAAGTGGTGCTGGGAAAACTGGACAGGTACATGTAAAAGCATGAAATTAGAACACTCCCTAACACCATACACAAAAATAAACTCAAAATGGATTAAAGACCTAAATGTAAGGCCAGACACTATCAAACTCTTAGAGGAAAACATAGGCAGAACACTCTATGACATAAATCACAGCAAGATCCTTTTTGACCCAACTCCTAGAGAAATGGAAATAAAAACAAAAATAAACAAATGGGACCTAATGAAACTTAAAAGCTTTTGCACAGCAAAGGAAACCATAAACAAGACCAAAAGACAGCCCTCAGAATGGGAGAAAATATGTGCAAATGAAGCAACTGACAAAGGATTAATCTCCAAGATTTACAAGCAGCTCATGCAGCTCAATAACAAAAAAAAAAAAACAACCCAATCCAAAAATGGGCAGAAGAGCTAAATAGACATTTCTCCAAAGAAGATATACAGATTGCCAACAGACACATGAAAGAATGCTCAACATCATTAATCATTAGAGAAATGCAAATCAAAACTACAATGAGATATCATCTCACACCAGTCAGAATGGCCATCATCAAAAAATCTAGAAACAATAAATGCTGGAGAGGGTGTGGAGAAAAGGGAACCCTCTTGCACTGTTGGTGGGAATGTAAATTGATACAACCACTATGGAGAACAGTATGGAGGTTCCTTAAAAAACTAAAAATAGAACTACCATACAACCCAGGAATCCCACTACTGGACATATACCCTGAGAAAACCATAATTCAAAAAGAGTCATGTACCAAAATGTTCATTGCAGCTCTATTTACAATAGCCAGGACATGGAAGCAACCTAAGTGTCCATCATTGGATGAATGGATAAAGAAGTTGTGGCACATATATACAATGGAATATTACTCAGCCACAAAAAGAAACGAAATGGAGGTATTTGTAGTGATGTGGATGGAGTTAGAGTCTGTCATACAGAGTGAAGTAAGTCAGAAAGAGAAAAACAAATACAGTATGCTAACACATATATATGGAATCTAAAAAAAAAGGTCATGAAGAACCTAGTGGCAAGACGGGAATAAAGACACAGACCTACTAGAGAATGGACTTGAGGATATGGGGAGGGGGAGGGGTAAGATGTGACAGGGTGAGAGAGTGGCATAGACATATATACACTACCAAATGTAAAATAGATAGCTAGTGGGAAGCAGCTGCATAGCACAGGGAGATCAGCTCTGTGCTTTGTGACCACCTAGAGGGGTGGGATAGGGAGTGTGGGAAGGAGTGAGATGCAAGAGGGAAGAGATATGGGAACATATGTATATGTATAACTGATTCACTTTGTTATAAAGCAGAAACTAACACACCATTATAAGCAATTATACTCCAATAAAGATGTTAAAAAAATTAATAAACAATATTATGACATTTTTATAGTCATGATATAGCAAAAATATTTTCACATCTATTTTCTCATTTAATCTCCCCAAGAAACTTGTAGCACCTAGTAAACCCTTCAGTCACTCCCTATCATATTTTCTGTACTCCAACTGCACCATGCTATTTGCCATTTCCCATGTTGCCCCTCTCTTTCATCTGCTCCTTTGCATAATTTTTTTTTTTTTGGTCTAGAATGCCCTTTTCTACATTCTCCATATTGTGAAAAAAAATGAATTGCTTTTCCTCTTCCCCACTTTCCCTTTGTCTTTTGTTTATATCAGCACCCAGCAGTGCCTGGCCCCAATTTGTCCCCTTCAATGCACTCTTCAACCCTGTACCCAGGGGCCAGCAAACTTCATGCTGACGGCCAAATCCAGCCCTTTGACTGTTTTTGTAAATCAAGTTTTATTGGAGCATAGCTACACTCCTTCATTTTCTATTTTCACACTGCACTAGCAGAGTTGAGAAATCACAACAGAGATATGACCCTGAAAGCTTAAAATATTTAATATCTAGTCCTGTACCAAAAAAGTTTGATGATCTCTGCTCCACTATGAGCATGAGGTCAACCAGATGACCCCAGGAGCTCCAGGATTCATGTCTATGGGATCTTAGCAGGACCTTGTGACCTAACCCTGGTTCCAGGAGAGCAGGTTGACAAGCAGATTTTCTGTTGGTTGGTGTTATATTTTTTCACAATATTGGGCTTCCAGATTTGTACTGACACCCTGATTTGGGGTGACTCTCATTCACATCAGACAAAAGATGAGTTCAGGGCTCTGGCCTATTAACGTTCCACCTCTTGGCTTGAGCCAAGTGCACAGCCTGTGCACCCTCTCCCCTGCATCTGTATTTCTACTATGGTGCTTCCTGTCATCCACAACACCCAAGAGAAGTGGAAGTGGCAGCAAACAACACTTACTCTCTTTCTCATCCACTGCACTCCCTGACTCCCTGACTCTGGTACTCAAGGAGTATCCCACCCCCTCCCTAGGCTCCATATCATGTACCAAGTAGTCCTCTATGGATGGAGATGCCCATTTCCTCAGAGGGCTTTCTAGACTCTTGCTCCACAATGCCAACTGGCCCTTCAATCAATGTCCCTTCTTGCCTCTGATTGATGTGGTAACACCACACTCTCCAGGCTGGTCTAGTTGCTTTCCCAAGCCAGACAGGATGAGGAAAGGTCATTCTCTGAGTGAATTGAACCACTCTTCTTGCTCTGCCCACAGTCACCTCATCTATCCTTACTGGTGGCAGGTGTGTGGAAGGCAAAGGTGTGGTCAACACTGAAAGATATCACATTCTAGGAATGCAGTGATTATGGACTAAAGAGTCAAGAGAAGACATCGTTGGAAGATGTATTATTCTACATTTGTGTTATAAAATTCCAAACAACAAATTTAATATGACCAAAAAACAGATTATCAATTACGGTTTTCAGCGTGCTCTGCATGAGACTTACAATGATAATCATCATAAACAAAGCACAGTAACAACTTTTCAAATAGTCACTGAGGATCAGTGTTCGGGAATAGTACAATGGATGGACGTTGCAGTGTCATGAGTAATGATGGAAACAGCCTTAAATACATGGTGTTGGAAAACTGCAGAGATAAGAAATTCTATATTGTTTCAATACAAGCACATTCTGAAGAGTCTTGGCATTGTGAGTAACAACTGTATTACCATCTTTTTCCCATCGGTAGAAGACATGAAGTTAGCCTGGAACGGCCTGCTTGCAAAAAAGAACATGAAGAACTGGTTCTGGACCAGAACAAAAAAGTTGGTGCCTGGAACTTATGAAGAATCTTCACATGCTCTGATTGGACAATAGAAAATATGTAAGTATCTCTTCTCTACCCATCATACTAAAATTTCACCAATAAATCTCTGTATATCACATGAGACCATTAATGGGGGGGGTATACTTTCTCTTATGAATCATTTGTATTTACTTTTCTGTGAACCCATTTTTCTATTTGGTTATTGCCCTTTCTTATCAATTTTAGGGAAGCTCCTTTTTTCTGTTTTTAATTGAAGTATAATTGACTTAAAGTATTTTACTAGTTTCAGGTGTACAACATGGTGATTCGGTAGTTTCATACATTACAAAATGATCACCACGATGAGCCTAGTTGCCATCTGTCACCACACAAAGTTATTGTTGACTATATTCCCCATGCTGTACATCATAACCCCATAACTTACTTACTTTACAACTGGAAGTTTGTACCTCTTAATCTCCCTCTCCCATTTCACTCATCCTTCCACTCTTCCCCCCTCTGGCAGCCACCTGTTTGTTCTCTGTATCTATGACTCTATTTCTATTTTGTTATGTTTGTTTATTTGTTTTGAACATATAAGTGGAATCATAGGGTATTTATCTTTCTCTATCTGACTTATTTCACTTAGCATAATACCCTCTAGGTCCACGCATGTTGTGGCTAATGGCAAGATGTCATTCTTTTTTAAAGGCCATTTTATATATATATATATATATATATATATATATATATGGCCATGGACCTTACAAAATACAGTTACATGTGCTCATTCTAAAACAATGCCTCTGATTGGAAGAATGTCATACTCTGATCAATAATGGGTAGGTCAAGGCCCCAAACCAGAGCCGGGTAGGTGGGGGTCAGCTGTATCCAAATCACATGGACTGAGAGCCAGAGAAGGAGTGGTCTCCCAAAAGAAAATTAAGCTGCTATTCCCAGAACTGGTGAAACAGACACAGCCCAGGTTAAAATTAACAGATGTTTGCCACCCTTTGTATGATAGGTTACTGTCATTTCTATCCTATATGAGATACCTAAAAAAATGGAGAAGTTGGGCCATTTGTCCAAGGCCCCATACAAGTCAGGGACATTGCCAAGAGATGGGTCTACATTAAATCTGACAAGTTAACTCTGCAACTAACTGGGATTATTTGCATCTGGCAATAAGTGATCATAATCCAGGGCTTTAGTTCTGGCAAAAACTTGACATAAGAAGACTTGAAGTAATTCTTGCTCCTTCATTTACTAGCTGTGTGATGTTGAACAATTTAGTTAACCTCTCTGATTCTGTTTATTCAGGTACAAAATTTGGGAAAATTTGACATTTTCATTGACATTATCATTAAATAGCAGCACACATAAAGAACTAATATGTTATTAGTATTTATATAGTATAGTATAAATACTACTGTAGTACTTACAGTAGATATAAAGGACCTAGTATATTATTTTAATTATTTTTAACAGACTAAAATAGCACTTCTTTATGTGCCAGGCACCGTTTCAAGTGTATCATAAATATTACCTCAATTAATGAACTCATATCCTCCTTTTTTAAATAAGGAAACTCTGGCCCAGAGAAGTTTAGTGACTCACCCAGTGGGGTTTCAGGATTCAAACCCAGGCAGCCAGGCTCCAGAGTCTATATTCACAGTCACTAAACTCTGCTATCTCTCAGAAAAATGTAATTATTACTATCACTCAATAAGTGGTAGCATTTTATTGCCATTATTATTATAGATGAGAAAACAGAAATCTAGAGGCACCAAAATAGAAGCAAAGCTAAAAATAAATCCTGGGTTTAATGCCTCCCAGTCCAGTGCCCTTTCCACTGTGCTGCACCATTTCCTACTGAAAGGATAATTATATAAAGGAGAAGTAGCAGGATTATGTATTTTCTGACAAATGAGATCTTTCATGCAACACATCAGGAATTATTATCAGGGAGAAAAAAATTTTTTCCCATAATAGACTCTAGCTGTGTGTAAAGCATAAGAGAAAGTGAGTGAAATTTTCCTTGTTTCTAAGTAGAAATAAGAAACACTACACAAGTTAAATACTTCCATGGAGTCACTGTGCCAGTTTGTAAAAACATGGCTATCATGATTCCATTTATAAAGCATATTAGTGACTCCAGTAAATGCTAGTGTCTGCAGAAGCCTGAAGAATGCACAGTGGAGAAGACACTGCAATCTTGGAAGTTAATGTTGACCCTAAGATCACTAAGGAGCTGCAGTTTTAGCAGTATAGCTGCCTCCTTGGATTTGAGCTGAAACAGAGTCACAAACTAAGGGCAAAATCCTGAGGGCCAGGCCACGGTTTCAGCATTCTCAAAGAATTTACCTCTCCCTACTATAGAGAAACCCCTCTTCTTTTGAGGCTCATTTTGACCAAGACGTAAATCAAAGGTTGGTGAATTTTCTGTAAAGGGCCAGATAGTAAATATTTTAAGCTTTATGAGACATGCAGCCTCGGTCCCAAGCACTCAACTCTGCCACTGTAGCAAAAGTCATCATAGAAAATACATCAAGAAGTGGGAGTAGCTGTGTTCCAATAAGCTTTATTTATAAAAAGAGACAGTGGGCTGGATTTGGCCTGGGGGCTGTGTGCTGACCGCTGGCAGAAATCCTTCTCCCAACACTACCTTCTGCATCTGCCTCTTTATCGGCAGGGCTTCCCCACTGGGCATCAGCGTGAGACCAAACTATGTGCCAAGCACCAAGCAACCTCTCCTTCCCAGCCATTGCCACCTTCTCAGGGGAACTTCACCGTTCAAACGGATGAACCGTCCAGCATCTTGACATCCCTGCTCAAGTCTAAGAACCTTCATTCATGTCCAGTTCATCTCAGACACCTACATCCACGGTACTGTCACCAGCCAGGTATTGCATCTCTGATACTTCAACTACCCCAGTCCCTGATCACAAGTCCTCAAGCTTCCTATCTCTCTTACCTCCCACTCCTTCTTCCCAATCTCAGCCTGTATTAGGGCTGTGCTATCTAATACGGTAGCCACTAGCCACATGTGACTACTGAGCACTTGAAAGCAGGCTAGCGCAAATTGAGATGGGCTGTAGGTATAAATACAAAACAAATTTCCAAAACTTGGTATAAAAATATGGTGACCTAAATGGGAAGGATATCTAAAAAAGAGGGAATATATGTATACGTATAACTGATTCACTGTGTTGTACAGCAGAAACTAACACAACATTGTAAAGCAACTATACTCCAATAAAAATTAACAATAATAAAAAAAGAAAAACAAAAAAACAAAAAAACAAATTTTCCAAACTACCTAATACCATGCCTTTATTAACAGAAACATTAGCAAAAAGAATCAAGGCCTTTAAAAAAAAGTTCATAGTATTTTTAGAACAATGAATAAACCAGTTACATTAGAGCTAAGAGTAAGTAACAAGTATCTGAAATGACATTAAAGACAATTATTAAGGAGCTCATTTTAATTGAATTAAAACTTACAGAAAATAACTATGACATTACCCCAATTCACTTCTAGTTCTGATAATGTGCAACATAGAAATAAAAATGCATTTGTTAAGGTTAATATATATATATAGGATATCTGATTAATAATTTTTGCAATAATTACATGTTGCAATTCTCATATTCTGGGGATGTTGGTCAAATATATATTTTAAAATAAAAGATCACAAAAGAAAATGAGTAAAGGAAATTATATAAAATGTCAGTAGTTTTTGCCCTGTGTGTTGAAAGTATGAGTGATTTTTTCATTTGTAGCCATTGTACTTTCCAAACTTTCGACAAGGAGCATGCATCATGTTGATAATAGAGCTAGAAGTGAATAAAAGAAAATAAGTGAAATCAGATATGAATCTAAACCATGCCCAATCCTTCATATACATTGATGCTAAAATTAACCACAATTGGAATTACCTCCAAGAAAGCACAACTTTTAAACTGTTTATATCTGATGATCCATAGAAATAATGTTGCAATCTCCCACAATTTCATCTTATTTTGAATTTCATATTATTTTCTAACTTAGTATTATTATGTGAGCATAATAATAGCATAAATGTATAAGAATACAGATTTTTTTAACATCTTTATTGGAGTAAAATTGCTTTACAATGGTGTGTTAGTTTCTGCTTTATAACAAAGTGAATCAGTTATACATATACATATGTTCCCATATCTCTTCCCTCTTGAGTCTCGCTCCTTCCCACCCTCCCTATCCCACCCCTCTAGGTGGTCACAAAGCACCGAGCTGATCTCCCTGTGCTATGTGGCTGCTTCCCACTAGCTATCTATTTTACATTTGGTAGTGTATATATGTCCATGCCATTCTCTCACTTTGTCCCAGCTTACCCTTCCCCCTCCCCGTGTCCTCAAGTCCATTCTCTACGTCTGCGTCTTTATTCTTGTCCTGCCCCTAGGTTCTTCAGAACCTTTTTTTTTTTTTTTGATTCCATATATATGTGTTAGCATATGGTATTTGTTTTTCTCTTTCTGATTTACTTCACTCTGTATGACCGACTCTAGGTCCATCCACCTCACTAACAATAGTTCAATTTCATTTCTTTTTATGGCTGAGTAATATTCCATTGTATATATGTGCCACATCTTCTTTATCCATTCATCTGTCGATGGACACTTAGGTTGCTTCCATGTCCTGGCTATTGTAAATAGAGCTGCAATGAACATTGTGGTACATGACTCTTTTTGAATTATGGTTTTCGGAGGGTATATGCCCAGTAGTGGGATTGCTGGGTCGTATGGTAGTTCTATTTTTAGTTTGTTAAGGGACTTCCATACTGTTCTCCATAGTGGCTGTGTCCATAGCCTTTTAGAAACATACCAGCTCAGAAGTTCTGAAGGCGTGGTCCCCAGATAAGCAGCATCAGCATTGTAGGGAACTTGCTGAAAATGCAGCCTCTTGGGCCCCACACCAGACACATAGAATCAGAAACTCTGGGGGCAGAACCCATCAATCTGTTTGAACAAGCCCTCTGGGAGACTCTGACACACGCTCAAGTTTGTGAACCACTAATCTAACTGAGGGCCTTTGGACAATCCCTTAACCCCTCTAATCCTTGGTTTTTCTCATTGGCAAATTGAAGATAGTAAAACTAACCTGAAAGCCTTGCAAGGATGGATGAGAAGATGGGTATCAAGCACACGGCCCCAAGGAGCACTCAGTGAATTATATCTTCATTTTCTCCCTCAGGATTCTCAAACAAACTACATCCTCTCTTTGCAAAGCTACCCACTTTTTCCCCTTTAATACACTTCACTGTTTGTTTGATGGAAAAAATAAAAGGCTATCTCTGTTAGACTGAATAAAATAATATATTGGAGGCAGATAAGCAGAGCATAATGCTAAGAATGTTTCTTTTTACAAAAGATATCTGTATGGGGAGGTGGAAAGACCCCTGGACTTAGTTGCAGGGAACTTGTGTTCCAGCTCTAATTCTGTGTATGCCCTTTTCTTTATGAAGCCATGTGGAATGGCAGAGGAGGCAAAGAATTTATAATTGGGTAACTCAGGGTTCATATCCTACCTTCGTCGTCATGCAACTCTACAGGGTATGTTTCAAGTGCCTGGGACACACGTGCGCAGACTCTGCTCCTCTGTGTGCCTGGGGTGGCAACTCTTGTCTGCCCTTCACCCCGTAAGTTCATGTTTGTAGTTAGGTAAGAATATAATGTGCAGTTTCCACCATGAAAGACAGAAACGGGAAGAAATTGTTCCCCACACTCATCTATCATTGGGTGATGCTTTTTATCTTAACTTTTTTCCTACCGTGCCTGCTTGGGATGCCAACCAATTTTGCAAATGGCAGGCCCTCCTAAACTTCCCCTGCCACTCAAACCCAAACAATAGAAGATGTCACTGCCCTTACAAATCTTGCTAGCAATGAGAAGGGCAATTTCCCCCATTCTCAGATTAACCAGTGAAAAAAACATAGCTAGGGACCCCTAAGTGGCAGCTTGCTATTCTGTAGATTATATAACTGGCCCAGATGCCACACACTGAACGTTTATGACTCTGTGCTTATGACAAGAAATGAGCACACATGAGATCACAGCCACGCAAGGCCACCATATGCCAGGACTCCATCTTCACTGATGTGAATAGTGGTCCTCTGGTGTGTTAATTTCCTATGGTTGCCATAACAAATTACCACAAAGTTGGCAGTTTAAAACAGCACTGAATTTATTCTCTTACTGTTGTGTGTGTCAGAAGTCTGAAGTCAGTTTCCCTGGGCCAAAATCAAGGTGTTCACAGGGCCATGTTCCCGCTGGAGACCCCAGGGGAAAATATGTCCCTGACGTCTCCAGCTTCTAGAGCGGCACTCCTTACATTAGTTGACCTGCAGCAGTTTCTCCATCTTCAAAGGCAGCTGTGTAGCATCTCGCTTCAGTCCTCACCTTGCCTTTTGCTTTTGGAAGCAAATTTCTCTCTGCCTCCCTCTTATAAGGACACTGTGATAACATCTAGGGCTGACCCCATCTCAATATTCTTAACTTGGGTATTTGGCGAGCGGGGCATTGGCCAGCTTACCACATCTGATATCAAATGTCTTTTCTATTAAAATGATAAATCTTCTTTCCATTAAGTGACAAATGGTTGAGATTGTTACTTTCACTTCCATCAAACCATAAAGGGGAAAATTAACCCTCATGACTTGTGAAGAATATTCTTTCACATCTGGGCAGAGCTTAGGTGAGAAAGCAGGTGCTGTCAAGACCCTCAGGGCCCCCAGGCAGGTGCAGACACTTCCCATCTGTGATCTCATACCTGGATTTTTGCCAAGGATGAGGAAGCCTTGCTGAGGAAGCCAAATGAGACGATGTATGATAAGGGCCCATCATGGAGCTTGTAGAGCAATAAACAACCTCACCTCATTTTCCTCCCTGGCCTCTGACTCCTATCTGTGTAAGACAGTATTTTCTCAAGATAACGAGATGACCTCTAAGGTCCTGCAAACTCTGACATTCTATCACAGTAACTCCTGTACAGATTGAGATGCCTCATCTGTATTCCTTCACTCTGGGCAGGACCCAATCCATTGTTCAGGGCCCCTTAACTAGCCTGGCCTCTTCTGTATCCCAGTCGCTTGTGCCATAGGCCTGCCATGATGTCTTTCTTTCCTGGAATAGAGACTGACTTCTATGTTAACCTGCCCCCTTTCATGTAGCTCCCTCCTCAAAGCTTCTAACCCCAAAAATACTTGAAAGAAGAAGAGAAAACACCCCATTTCCATCTTTATAAGGTAAAAAACAAATGCTAAATGAAAAATCAACCCTCTTGTATAGGTAGACTGGCTAGATAGAGATTTGTTGCATTTTTGCTTTGTTGTTCTTTTTTTCTCCTTTCTGCTGATGCAACTCAGGCAATTCATAATTTCAGAAGCTGATAAGCACACACTTCAACAGAGAAACTATTGTGAGGACAAATGATTTGTATTGTTAAGTTGTATAAACTCTATATCTGCGAAGGCTTTCCAGCTTCCAGAACATCACCTTCCTCTGTCCTCTCAACACTCTTAAAGAAACTCAACTATATGCTGAGTGTTTTCTGGGTGCCAGAAATGGAGCTGGTGCCTGACGTATATTTCCTACAATCCTACAATCCTACAATCCTGACAAGGTTGACTTGTCACCAAAATAATATGGTTCTCGTGTTACAAATGAGAACACAAGGCTCAGAGTCATTAACAGATTTGTTCGAGCTCCTACAGCTAGGTAAATGCAAAGCTTGAACTGATGTGGGAGAAAATGTACCAGATTGAGAGACACAAGACCAAGCTTGCACTTGGTCACCAATATCACTCATCCCATGTGCAGCCATTAGAAAACCATGCTCCCCTCCAGGGTTTGAGCTTCAAGCTCTGACTTTGGTCAAGATGATCTCCAGGTTGCTTCCATAATCAGAGCTCCACGGCTATGATCCTATTATGATACAAACATGAAAACACAGAAAGAGAAAGGGGAAAAAAAAGAAAAAACACAGAGCTACTTCAGGAACTCTTAGAAAGCCTTTGCTATACACATCCCACCCACCTAGGGGATCTAGGAGAAAAGTGATTATGCAGGTCTTCTCCCCAAGCCCAGAGTCTCTAGAAGTATTTAAGGCAATAAGAAAACGAAAGGAGGGAGGTTAAGGGTGAGAATGTTGAGGACAGAGAGAACAAGATGACAAGAAATGCAAAAAAAAGAGCCTCACCAGGTCAGGGACGGGCTGCAGCCCTGGCCTCTCAGAACTCTTCCTCACACTAGTGGTACTCTCATCTTAGAGCCAAAATCAAAGAGAGGGGTCTACACTGGTATTCTCATGACCGTAAACAGGCATGCACACACGTGCATGCATGCACAGACATAAAGTTGCACATTAATTCTACATACACAGATTTTATTTTAACAAATAAGGCAGAATGTTTCTAAGAGACACTTTACAAATGATAGTACAATGCATGTCTAAATACTCAGTGGGATCAGAGCACCATCCTCTGTTCCTGACTGCAGAAGCAGCGGGTCAGACTGTGTCATGAGAAGGCCTCAGAGATGGCTGAGTAGAGTCATTCCAGCTGCCCAGGTCACATACATCTGCACCCTCCTCCCTCAGATAAGCAGGAACCAGCAACCTGCCTTCGCTGGCTCTTGGTAAATGGGAAAGGGCAATGCACCCATCACACTAAGAGTGAGAATAGTCAAGTCGAACAGGGTAGGGATAAATTCATGTTAAAAATACTGTATTAGGGGCTTCCCTGGTGGCGCAGTGGTTGAGAATCTGCCTGCCAATGCAGGGGACGCAGGTTCGAGCCCTGGTCTGGGAAGATCCCACATGCCACGGAGCAACTCGGCCCGTGAGCCACAACTACTGAGCCTGCGCGTCTGGAGCCTGTGCTCGGCAACGAGAGGCCGCGATAGTGAGAGGCCCGCGCACAGCGATGAAGAGTGGCCCCCACTTGCCGCAACTAGAGAAAGCCCTCGCACAGAAACGAAGACCCAACACAGCCATACATACATACATACATACATACATACATAAAAAGAATGTAAGCAGACAAGAATAGCATTAAAAAAAATAATAATAATTAAAAAAAATACTGTATTAGTTTGCTGGAGTTGCTGTAAAAAATTATCACTAACTGAATAGCTTAAAGAGCAGAAATTTATTCTCTCATCACTCTGAGGGCTAGCAGTCCAAGATAAAGGTGTCAGCTGGGCTATGCTCCCTCTGAAGATGTTAGAGAAGGATCTGTTCCAGGCCTGTCTCCTACCTTTGGTAGTTCCTTGGCTTGTGGTAGCATAACTCCAATAATAGAATTCTCCCTGTGTTCAAATTTCCCCTTTTTAAAAGGACATCAGTCATATTGGATTAAGGGCTCACCCTACTCCCATATGATTTCATCTATTTTTTGTTTTGTTTATTTATTTATTTATCTTTTTAATTTTATTGGAGTATAACTGATTTACAATGTTGTGTTAGTTTCAGGTGTACAGCAAAGTGATTCAGTTATATATACACATATATTTATTCTTTTTTAGAGTCTTTCCTCATGTAGGTTATCACAGAATATTGGGTAGAGATCCCTGTGCTATACAGTAGGTCCTTGCTAATTATCCATTCAGTATGACCTCAGCTTCACTAATTACTCCTGCAATGACCCTATTTCTAAAGAAGCTCACATTCTGAAGTTCTGGAGATTAGGACATCAACATACGAATTTGGAGAGGGCAAAGTTCAACCCATAACAAATACCTTCCAAGAAAAATGAGGCACAGACTCATTCTCAGTTTCCTCATCTATGAAGTAGGAGTTGCATTGGATGATTTCTAAGGGCCCTCTCATCAGGACCATTCTTACATTCTCTCCAGAGCTTTCAATGCACGTTAGAATTATGTAAGGCAGCTTCTAAAAAATGCCACCCCTGCCCCAGAACAATTAATCAGCCTTTCTAGGGGTGGAGCCTGGACATTTTAATCCCCACTAGATGATGCCGATATGTAGCTATTTTGCGAATTACCCATCTACAATATTCCCTGAAAACAGGCTGAAGCGACATGGTGGGAGTCCAATATATCATCCTATGCAAAACAAACAAGCTTAACCTTTGTCCATGCAGGAATCTGTATAACAAAATCATTCACAAATGCTCATAGTAGGCAAGAAGATAGCTGTAATTCTGAGGACAACTGCTAGGGTTTCCATCAAAATCCCTATTTTAATAGTAAACAAGAGCAGGCATCCCTTCTTCAGAAAGTTGTCCCTGACGCTCACAAGCTGAGTTCAGTCCTCTTCCTCCTCACTTGAGTTTCCTCCTAACATTGCACTTATCATGTTTCTGTATTGTCTGTCCTCCCCATGAGGCTGTGTGCTCCAGAAGGACAGGATCTGTGTCTTAGTTGTCACTCTAACACTCATGCCTCATGCCTGGTCCATGGTTAGTGAATGTTTTTGCATGAATGAAAGTGTGAATGAATGAATAAATGAATGAGTGAATGGATCATTGTAAAGATTCACAATGGAAAATTTGAACCAAGAAGATGTTAGCAATGGCTTATTGCTATAGTAATTTGGAAGAATGACATATTTGCCATTTTGCCAAGAATATACTTTATTCAATTCTATTATCTTCATTGCAAGAATCCTCATTTGACACAAAAGTGAAGAATATTGTGAGTTCTGCTCACTTCTCGTAAGGCTATGCTTTCTAGCAAATATTCTTTAAAACACAAATGAGTTGTACTGTGCTCAAGATTTCAGACACTTTTTTCCAGAGAACCAGCAGCTTTCTCATTTGGGATTATAATGAGAGCCCATAGATTTATGGCAAATCATGAAGGATGCAGTGCACACCCAAAACAAAATTCCTTGTCAGGGAATACTTAGCTAAATTATTTCAATCCAACTTTTATATGTGTGCAAGAAAGGCCTTACACAAAGACAGAATGATGAACATGATAACATTCTGGAATTCAAACACATGATTTTGTAATATGACTGGAGACCCTTACACAAATTTATTCATGGCCTGATAACTTATTTTTTCTTCCAAAAAACAGGCACCCTTAACACATGGCAGGTATTATGCTTATTTTTCAAGAAACTGAAATGCAATGATGCTGAAAAATGCAAAATATAACCATGCTTTAATTTATTAAGTAAATGCCTTTTCACTGAATACCTGCTATGTTCCATGTTTGGTGTTTTGGGGAGAAAATAGAAGTTAAAATAAGGCCCTTACCTTAAAGTAAATTTTATTCTAACATGGGAGAATAAACAATGGTAAATAGTTGTAATATTAGACAGGATGTTATTTCTGCATTAAAATGCTCAAAATAAAGTGCAATGGTAAGATTAAATGGAGAGATTGGTAATAAGATTACGGGAAAGTGATATTTGAGCAGATGTTCAAAAGGGTCAGGTTTTGATAGGTAGAGATATGAAGGAGGGCATTACAAATGGAGAAAAATCAAAGCATGATTAAAATTTAGGTGGGAATTACCATAGTCAGGGTAAAAAGTTTGGCATTAACTTTGAAGGCAATTAAGATCAATATCTAGCACATTTATATATCCTCTGTCTTTAAATACAATTCAAAACTATTAAAACTTATAGCATAACCTTCACTTGGGCATAGAGGAAGGGTTTTGAATATCTCTATGGATTTGCAAATTGTGGTACGGATAGATATGATAAAATGCATGTATTATGTATTATACAGGTTTATATAATATCTGTGTACAAAGAATGCAAAATGTTTCTAAGTTATATCCATATTAACAAGTCTCAGCAATTAACTTAAGGAAAGTATAGTATTTTAATAGCATTTCATTATTGCATTGCTTCATTTTCCTATGCAAACTATATCAGAACACACGAAGTAATTGCAACCCTATAGAGCATGTGCAAAAGGTAAATAAGTTGTTGTAGAAGGGCCATGTAAGACTAAATATTTGAAATGTAATGTTTGCTCTCCAAGCAATTTGCAAGTGACCATGTGACTGTACAGATCAAAGATTATATTTGCTTTCCTAAAAAACATGAATGAATTAAATGAAATAAGAGGTAGGGTATCATAATCCAAAACCAATTATAAAAGAAAAGACAGACACGGTGATACTATTAAAAGAGAAACATGAAGAATTTAAAATACGTATGTAGTTTCATGACAGTGCTATTGATAAAAACTGGTGAAGAGGAAGAGCGAGTTTGGAAAGGAGAGTAATAATTCAGTTTGGGAGCTGTTGTGTTGAGCTATCAGTGGGACATCCACGTGGAGATATGCAATAGTCAAGAGAGAGCTGGTCCTGGAGAGATATACTTTAGAATCATGTGTAATCAATACTCAATACTTGTGAAAGTAGAGAAGATTGAAGAGGAAGAAGCCAGAGAGAAGAAAGGAAACTGAGAACAAAAGCTCCGGTAACCACCTGCCTTAGGGGTTAGGAAGAGGAAGAAAGGGACAATGGGAGGTAGAGAGAGATTAAGGACGGTACCATTTCCTAGATGCCTTGGGAGGAGGAAGAGCCAAGGAAGAGTTGACCGATGTATGACAATGCAAAGGAACGTGGAGTCTGAAGACAGAGTAAAGACTATTGGTTTTGAGGAATAGAAAAGTAGGGCCAGCTTTTCAGTAAACTGGGCAATAGGGTAGAGAAAAAGCAGCCAGATTATAAAATGTCAAGGAATGAATGAGGATGAGGTAAGGAATGAGAACTTTTAAGAAGACTAAGGATTAAAGACAGGAGGGACACCTCCAGAGTCCTCCAGGATGGAGCACCTGAAGGATGTTGGGTGCAAAACTGGGATTAAAACCTGGGTTTCTAGAACCTTCTTCTCAAGTCCATTTGACTCCTAATCCACCTCAGGTGTGGGTCTACTTTATAGAGTGGTGAGGACAGAGCCATGACCCCGGCTGGGACATCCAGGGCAGAGCTCTGGCAGTCTTCCTGACACTGGCTGACTCTGCAAACAGCTGCAAGGTCTTTCCAAATAAGTCGGAGGCACAACTCTGTAAGTAAATTGAATGTTGATAAGACATCAAGAATTCATGAAATTCCCAGAAAATATTTTAGGCATTTCTCAATTTATTTCTCCAAATGGAAACAACGGCTAGCTTAATATGGATAAATATTTTCACCAAGTCTATTTCTTTTGACCTTTCAATTTGAGGTCTAACTCGTTTTTGTTCATTTTCCCTCTAAAAGCATTTAGACTTTTTCTGAGAATATTTAGATTTGTTATTAAAGGGTTTTTTTAATTATATGAAGCAATAAACTAAAACATATTCAGTGAAAGACCTAAAGAAAATGTTATTAACATGATATTTAAGGTTATACATTCTTTAAACCATTCTCAAATAACTAGAGTTTTGTGACGAATTTTTGTAAAAAGAGATATGAGGCTATTTGACAACTGACTTTGAGTCTCTGGGGCTTAAAAATTGTCAAAAACAATGAAATTTAGCTTCATACCCGATCTATGTAGAGTGTGATCTCCTAGTATTACAAAAATATTTCAGCAGTGTTATCATTAAAGTCCTAGCAAATCAACATTTTTAAGCTATACCAAACAGACTTAAGCTAAATTGATGTTGTTTTTAAAAAGTTGTATAATTTAAATCCTGCCCTTGAGAAAGTTACTTGCTCATTTTGGAGGTGGGGGAGAATGAGAGAGAGAAAGAGAGACAGAGAGAAGAATGTAACTGCTAATCTCCAGGAGAAGATGTCCTGTAACACACTCCTTCCAGTTTTACTTTTTTCCTCAAACTAATCTCCTCCACGTTCTCTTCTCTTGGTTTTCCTCTCAGCATCTGACCCAGCAGGAAACATAGACCAAAAAACTATGTCATCTGAATCTCTTCCTTTTCATCTGAGTTGTAGTCCTAAGGAAATAAAAAAGACCACAGCTATATAATTTCTAGCCTAGAGATATTTCACTTTTATTCAAATAGCTTAAGCTCCATGAAGCATATGAAGCTCTATTTTCAAGTTTCAAAAAATATGGCAAAAGTGTTCTTCTCTCGGCATCATTTAATATTCGACAACTTGCTCCTAAATGATTTTGCTATCTAAATATACTCTTTTTTTGTGGCGTTTTTATCCATTTGGGTGGAATTTTAAAAATCTTTCTGTCACTATATCTTCTACTCATTCTTTAAAGCCTAGAATTATTACTTTTTTTTGTTGACAAAATATGAAATAATTCTTTGACACATTATATTCATGAACCATATAGTTGTTTCAATGCCCAGGAGTGAGATGCTTTTGAGAAAATAGCATACTTAGTGACAGTATATTCTAGAAGTAATGTAGAATTTGGAGCACAGTTATATGTTGCCTATAGCCCTTAATTATGTTCATGCTCAGAATTTGAAACTCTCCTCAGATGATTCCTGCTTCTACCTGTGCCTCTCCCACCTTCCTTGACCAGATGGATGCTCTCAGCTGTTACCTGGCATATAATTTTGCAACTATATTTACTATGCATTAAAATCATTCTGAAGTTCTATTTAATTCCTCCTGTTTGTCCCAGGGCCAAGTATAGTTTCTGAGCTTTTGTGAGCACTTAGCAAATCCATGTGGAAAAAGAAAGGAGGGAAGGAGCTAGAAACATCATTCTTCTCTAATTCTAGGTTTGGCTGGCATATCCCTGTTATGGTTAAAACAATACAAGTGAGAGTATGGCAGCCTTTGGGGGCAAGAATAACCAGTATTCTCCAAGAGCTACAACACTAAATGAGTAGGGTGGGCTACTCAAATCCAACACAACAGTCTTAGTCTGTTCTGGCTGCTATAAGAAATTATGTCATAGATTGGGTGGTTTATAAACAACAGTAATTTACTTCTCACTGCTCTAGAGGCTAAAAGTCTGAGATCAGGTTGCCAGCATGGCTGGGTTCTGATGAGAGCCCTCTTCTTGGTTTGCAGATGGTTGTCTTCTCCTTGTATCCTCATATGGTGGAGAGCAAAGAGGGATCTCTGGGGTCTCTAATAAGGGCACAAATCCCATTCATGAGGGTTCCACACTCATGACCTCATGACCTCCCAAAAGCCCCACATCCTAATTCCATTACGTTGGTGGTTAGGAATTCAACATAAGAATTTGGGGAGACACAAATGTTATGTCCATAACAACAACCATGTGGTGCTACTCCTTAAGGAGAATCTAAGACAGATAGAGTTGTCTAAATGCAGGATTGAGTGCACCTCTTCAGCCTTAAGTAGCTCTGAAAAGTCTGGGGTGTGGAGTAAGGAGAAGCTGAACTCCACCCAAGACTTCCCAACCAAAAATGATACCTTCTCAAACATTATACTTGCTCCGCTGGACTTGATATATCAAATCAGGGAGTCTGACCACATCAAAAGAGGTGCTTTTCTTTCTAAAATTCTTAATGTGATCCTTTCTTACACAGCTTATTTTAGCAGTTTCACATTTGAAACCAAATTCATCATGTGTTATCCTTACTTAACTCGAAGCAGCATATCTTTTCTCTAAAGCCTCTTTCCTCAAGTTCTCTTCAACTAGAAATCATATTGCTCTAAGATGTTTTGGATACTTAAAGGGTTTTAGCCTCATTTATCTATTTGTGATTCACTTCCTTTTCTCTGATAGAGTCATCCCGTTAAGTCCAATCTTTAATTAACATATTTTGAGCAGTTTCCATGTTCCAGAATCCATAATGCACCTCCTATGAAGAGGGACTAGGGTCTTCCTAGGGCAGTAGTAGTTTTGCAGGCTGGTTATGAGAGTTATTTCTTACTTGTAGACATAGGTACTCCCAAAAAGAAGGGTTTTGAAGAATGGAAGGTTCACTGCTGTGAGGAGAAAGGAAGTAGGCGAAGAAGAGAGTCTGAGTAGGTTTTCAAGCCAGATGTCAGCCAGCCAAGTAGATGAGGCAGGAAGAACAGGAGCACCAGGGGAGATCCTGGTTCAATACCTCAGCCCGTGATTGTTACTTGTGGTCACTACTTTGTAAAATGATTCATGGGAGGGTTGTGGTACTTAAGGATTGAGAACAATACAGATAAGTGCAGACCCCTCCATTTAGGGTTAAAAAATGAATTGCCTAAGTACAAGAGGGGTGACTTAGATTGACAGAGGATTTTTAAAGATATTTTTATTTTAAATTATGAAGTACAACCTGAGCCAACAGGATTCTGAGTCTGAATTTTAGAAACCTAAAATTGTTGAGCCATTAAGCCATGAGGGAAGAAATACAATGCCCAGCTCAAAGGGAACCATGACTTCCTGGATCTGTCTGGGTCAGACACTTCTGTGCATTTTGTTCTCTTCCAGAGGTGCAACGGAGCACGTTCTAAGGATGGTAGTCAGAAAGATGAGGGGATCAGCAGCCGAGACCTGTAAAGGATGCTTGAATAAGCTTAGGCTTTTTAATCTGAAGATGAGGCGCCGGGAAGCTGTGACAGCTATCTCTTAATGATTGAAGGGCCGTCATGGACTCAAATGGAATTGACATTCTCGTGACTCCAGAGGGCTGATCAAGATCAATGAGTAAAATCACAGAGAGGAAACTGACTTTGGCTCAGTGTACAGAACTTTCTAACATGAGCACTGTCCAGCAATGGAGTGTTGGGCCTTACAGGAAATGAATGCCTTCTTCCTGGAGAGCTCAGTCAGATGCCAGATGCCACCTCCTGAGAAGGCTGATCAGCGAATTTCTGTATCTGGAAAGAAAGTTGGAAAAGATAATCTTACAGTTCCTTACAACCCTATAGTTCCCTTGAGTCTATCTATGGTATAGAGTGAGGGGCTCTAGCTCAGATGAATTTCTCAGGTTCCATTTTACAGACGAGAAAACTGAGATGCCTAGTGATTAACAGAAAGTTCACGAAGCATGTTAGCTGTGGAGGCAGGACAGAAATTCAGATCTTCTTAAGCCCTTCTAGTTTTGTTCCTGCTCTACCCTGGTGCTTCTGCTTCTTAAAGTGATTCTGATAAATGATCCAGCAAGCTGATTTTTAAAAAGGTTGAACCACTTTGAAAATAATCCTATATAGGTAAAAATTCATTTAAACACATTTTCCAGATGAATAATTAAGTAAATAGATTTCTGCTGGAAAATAACAGTTGGAAATGGCTCTCGTTGCAACATCTTCAGGCTATCCTCGGTTCACATTTCTTTAACCCTCAACTAATGCCTAAGTGCCCTATATTAAGCTAGTCTTGGAGATACAAAAATAAATGACACTGCTTCCTCCCAAGGTGCCCATAGTCCCAAGGTGTGGGAGATGGGCAAAGAAAAATCCACTACAGTGCAATGTATGAGTGCTCAACAAAGACATAAATTTTACACAATGCTATGGAAGATCACAGAAGGGAACTTCTGAATCTGTGCAGGAGATTTATAGGAAGGCTGCACAGAAGAGGTGACATTTGATCTGTAAGTATGTGGAAAATAGGACAGAAGAAACAGCATGATATAGTAAGCATATATGAGGCCTGAGGAATTCACTAGATCTGAAATATCAAGTGTTTGAACAAGAATTGGTAGAGAATGAGGCCACAGTTGAGAACTATGCTTAAGAATTTGGAATTGATCAAATAAGTGAATCCCTGATTATATCCACATTTTAAGAGGGTCACTTTGGCAGCTGGATTAAAGATAGGCATTGTCTTGATATGTTGAAGAGCTCATATATCAGAGGCAACAAACGCAGTCCAATAGCAAAACAATTTCTTTATTGGCTTATTGAGTCTCTTTTCTAATTTATTAATAATATAACATTCGTATTGTCTGAAAATACTTTAAAAAGAGAAAAGCAGAAACCCTGAAGTTTTCTGATTCTGTCATTCCTGTTTATTTCAGGGATGGCAAGCTGTTAGGAGTAAAGACAATGTCATTATGCCCCAAACATCTAACGCAGTTCTAGCTACATGAGGCCTCAGCAAATGTCTAATAAATTGACATATGGAGAAGATGCATAATTTTTGAAAACCAAAGATGAGGAGCAACATCAGAGTGCACTAGTCATGTTTTAGTTTTAAAGCAATTTGGAAAAAATTATCACTTTTTTGTTCTAATCACCACTTCTCATATACTCTTCATTAATTGATCTGCCTAGTTCCATATAGTATACTTTTTGCCATCCAAACTCCTCTACCTTCTTTTCGTAAAGTGCACTTGAATTTTGCCTGCTCCTAGGTTATGCAGTATGGTTGGAGCTGAACCCACTCCAAGCTCCAAGGGAAATCCTTATTGGCCACAGCCAATCAGTATACTGACTTCTCCTGATCATAGTGATTGGTTTAGAAATGGTTAAAACAAACAATCAGACCATCTGAGACCCCACAAACTTCTGGAGTTTCTGGGGAATAGGTTCTCATTTACTTGAAGCTGGAGGGAGAAGGATTCAAGGCCTGGCTGGATGCAGCCAACGTCTGATCATGGAAGAAAAGCTTCCCTGAGAATGGGGTAACACAGCAGGCATCAGAGCCATGCACCTTTGAGGACCATGGCTTGAGCCAGGTCCACCACTGGAGTTTTCATTTACATTAGTCATGAACTTTCTCTTTTGCTTAAGCTAGTTTGAATTAAATTTTCTGTCACTTACAACCCCAAACTCCTAACTTCTAGATATGATTTAAGGGGGAAAATTGATAAGCTAAATTTATCATTCACTCCCTCTGTCTATTAAGAAAGTTGTCATTGTGATTTAGCTTTTTTAATTTTTCCGGTAAAACCCACCTGGATGACATCTTTCTAGTTCTGCTTTGTGAAGGTACACAGAGAGTACATTTTCCACCTCCATGCTCCCACTTCTCCATGAGATTTCACTGGAACTTACCTTTCTTATGTAGCAAACATTCATGGGCTTATCTTTATGTCTTAATGGACTGTGGGTTTCTAGTACATGAGGGAAATTTCTTGCTTATCTTTGGATCTTCCACAGCCCTTGGCACAGGGCCTGGCATGTACCAGGTCCTCAATAAAAGTTTGATAAAGTAGTTTGCATTTATTCTATACATTCAGGCATGATATGCTCCTAGATTGTATAAAATTGAATTTTGAGTTGTTCCGACAGTGCTGTTCTTTTAGGAAGTCAATGAAATAAATATGAAATTAGTGAAAACATTTCTGCCTGAATCACTCATAGATTCTGTAGGAGTGTTGATCTCAAGTGGAATAGAAGCAGTCATACATTTTAAAAGAGAAAGTTGATATTTGTCTAAATGGTATTTTTAAGAACTAGTCAATGTTGAAGAAAGCCCTTTAGTTCTATTTTCATAGAACCAGGAAGTGATGTTTTGTCAAGTGAAATATAAATCTGAACACAGACAAATTCAAATTTCCTCAAAGATAATAGTAATTCACTGTATCTGATTCAAAAGGCCAAGGCGAAGGACAACTATTGAATTGATTAACATAATTAACTTCCTCTTCCTTCATCACCATTTTATCTGTTCTTGAGGGAAATCACACCAATTAATTGTACTGGCTTCCCATTGCCATCATAGAAATTCAGCACCTTGCACACAGCACATTTTTGGGGCCCAAAGAATGTTTATTGAACTAAAGTAAAGAAACTGACATTTCTGAATGTTAGCTATGTATTAAATACTTTTTAAACTTTTTAATTTTTTGTTTCTCTTAATTTTTATGACAATTCTTCTATTAAATAATTCTTCCATTTATTCATCATTTAGCAAGTATTATTTATGGCCTATTCTGTGATAGGCTAGTGAGTTGCAGAATTAGAGTGTCTTCTAGGACTCCTGCCTCCAAAGTCTGTATCATTTCCTCCTGACCTTAGGTAGCTACCCTAGAACAGGGGAAAGAATAGCAATGATCTTAAGCACAAAAGAAATCCCACTATACAACTTCATTCACTTCTCACCTTCTCCAACATTATCATCTTTATCCAAAATGCCCTCGCATTTCCTTCTGGGCCACTGTGACAGGTTCTTGGCTGGTTCCTTGGTCCCCAATGCTCTATCTCCAAACCACTTCTAAGCAGCAACCAAAGTGATATGTTTAAATACAAGATTAATCATATTATCCCCCTGCTTGAAATCCCACAGTGGCTTCTAATTTCTCCTATGACAAGGACTCAGATTCTTCACATAGAAGTTTCTTGAAGGCCCAGCATGACCAAGGATTCCCTGTCTCTCTTGCCCTGGACCTCTTTGTCCTTGGTCTTCAGCCTCAGCTGTTTCCTGGTTCTTCAGGTTCTTCAGGCTCCCCAGCGCAGGTCTGGCTCCTCACTGAGAAGCTCTCACAGTACCCTGTACCTCTCCATCATGACGCTTAGGACTGTTATAATGAAATACTTAGCTGTGTGATTGTTTGTCTCCCATAGATGTCAGGTCTATGAAGCCAGGGTTGCTGATGCCCCAGAGCACAATGCTTAGTTAGTAAGCCCTCAGTAAATATCTGATGAATGAATGACTCCAGGTGAAAGGAGATTTTGTTGCCAGGTTAGAGAACCTAGCTTTTAATCGTTTGAATGTAAGAAGCCATTGAAGATTTCTGAACCTGGAAATGACATACATAAAATTTTTCACCAATTTACCCCAGAATAAATTTGAGGGAATTTAGTACCATCTTTCCCACTCAATACTTTGGATGCCTCCAGGGTGAAAACCCCTAGAAGTTAATGAAAGTCAGCTTAGAAAGCTGATGCTTTCCGATGACATTCTTCAGAACCACTTCGATCCACACTTTCTGAGGAAGGAGGTGTAAGTTGGAGGACAATGTAGCCTCCGCACTGCCTTAGGCCACAGAAGATGCAAAATTCTGGCATTCAGACTGCATAGACCTTTGAGTAGGGGCTGAGCCAAGGGCCATATCTCAGAAAGATTCAGCAGTAGTGAAGTTAAAATCTGTGCAGTCTAGGATTTATTTCTAGAGGTTGTCACAATCCATAACTCGTTGGGGAGTTTTGCATAAACATGTATTTAAGGCTGTCAGTATAAACGTAAAGGATGTGTGCATGAAAGTTTGTTTGTCCCATTTATCTTGAGGGGCTCCTCAGAAGCTAAAGAACATGGTGTTGCTTCCATTCACGGGAGTTGGGTTAGAAAAAAAAAGAGTGAATTCACTCCAAAATACTGTTTTATGTTCAAGGCCATCTGTGCACAGACATACCCCAGAGGCAATAAAAATCTGCAATATTCTTCAGTATTGTCCTGGAAGAGTACTCTGGCTTAATAAGGGAGCCCTGATTTCATAAGTGGGAAGGAAAAACAGTTCCCTGGGATGGTGAATTAACTTGCTTTTTATAAATAAATGAATTTTCTCCCGAGTAAACTTTGCTGAAGTGATTCAATGACTCATTTTTGCTCGATACCAGTATTCCAATACCACAGAATTCTGGATCTGGTTAATGCTTTGGCTTTTGTATCTGAGGTTAAGTTTCTATTTTACAGATTTTTAAAGATCTTATTTGGTTATCTTGTGAAAGACTTGCTTAAATATTTTTTTTATCTGGGGAGTAATCTCTAAAGATTAGGCAAAGTCATTAGTGAGTGATGGAGCAAAGTTGTTTTGGCTTTGGGGAAAATTTCAGAAGCTTCTGCCCTCCTTTAGAATGAGGTGACCCTGCACAACCTTCTGGAATGTTTCCTAATGCCCTCTAGTTCCCATACTCTTTGCTAGAGGAAATCATATGTTAACGTTTTCTTTAATTTTGGGACTGGCTACCCAATACTCAATTTTAACTTTGCAAAGGCATTTTTCAGGTGTAGAGATTTTTGAACACTTGGGTTTGTATTTATGACATTGTAACACAATGTCCCTTTTCTTTCTAACAAACCATGTGACCAGGACAAGTGAGGACCTCAAGGAACACTTCCTGTTGCAGGCCGTGCACTTCTAACAAAAGCTGCACATACAAACTACTCATGTTTCTCTGGCAACTTCAGGGATGCACAGAGTGACATGTAAGCAACCAGAGGATAAAGTCTGAAGTGAGGAAAGCCACCCTAGCAGTTGTGTACAGTCAAGAGTCAGCTAGGTCGGTTAGGAAAAGCTGTGGAATTAGGGTCAGAAGATCTAAGTTCATACCTAAGTGTCACGTAATCTCACTAAACCTCAGTTTTCTCACCAGTTGGAGATACAATCCTCCATACAACTTGGTCTTCAGAGCCCAATGAAATGATGGATATGAAAGCACTTAACAAATGACCAACCTTCAATAAAACTGCCCAGCACAGAGCCCAACATTCATTAAACCAAAAGCTCTTTGAAGGCAAGTGCTTCCTCCTTCAGCTGGGATCCCCAGGATTCCCCTAAGACAGTAGCCAGCATACGGAAGGCAGTAGGGGAACACTTGGTGAATAAACATATAAAGGAATATTGCACATAACAGATGAACAATCAATATTCGTTTCTTCCTTCTTCTCCACAAGGCTAAAAATGGTGCCTTGTGTTCAGTGCTTCTAAAAGTTCAGCTATTTGGTTAACAGATGTTACTACATCATGTCTTTCATTGCCTAGTACATTCCAACTTCCCTGGCAAAGGGTTCTGTAAACCCACAACCGCCAGTTATGAGACTAGAAATTAAGACTCAGAGTAACGTTAGGTGGAAGGGTGTTTTTGGACTTAGCAGGCCACAACCATCTGTTCACCTAGAAAAAGAACCAGCCTTGGGCTTCCCTGGTGGCGCAGTGGTTGAGAATCTGCCTGCTAATGCAGGGGACATGGGTTCGAGCCCTGGTCTGGGAAGATCCCACATGCCACGGAGCAGCTGGGCCCGTGAGCCACAACTACTGAGCCTGCGCGTCTGGAGCCTGTGCCCCGCAACGGGAGGGGCCACGATAGTGAAAGGCCCACGCACCGCAATGAAGAGCGGTCCCCGCACCGCGATGAAGAGTGGTCCCCACTTGCTGTAACCAGAGAAAGCCCTAGCACGAACCGAAGACCCAACACAGCCAAAAATAAATAAATAAATAAATAAAGTAGCTATAAAATTAAAAAAAAAAACAAAAAAAAACAAAACACCAAAACAGCTTTAAAAAAAAAAAAAAAAAAAAAAGAACCAGCCTTGAGAACAGAATGAGAGAAAAATCATGGAAGAAAGGGAAGAGCTGTAGAGAAAAATTGTCTTAGACAACAGAGCCAGAGGCAACAGCTTCTGCACCAACAGTTTATTGGAGAGGTACGATCCCAGGGAGCGGAAGAGAGGGGAAAGTCACGGGGGAGAAAACATAAGGAAGTGCTTGACGAAGCAGCCTCTAAAGTTAGAGGCCTATACAAGGTAATTGTTCAATCCCATACAAGTTCACCCATGGAATGTTAACACTTCCTATATCCGGGTTGTTCAAGCCCAGATGTCAAGGGGATCCTGCAGCATCTTGCACCACAGAGCACCGTTGGATGGGAGGCCCATAGTGCAGGTATAAGTCAATGCTCTATGAAGCCTGACTGCAAGTGTTCCTGAGGGACCTGGAACACCTCTGTCTGCAGCTTCCGCAGGGTGGCAAGACCAGGCCCTCAGGAGCAGCACAGCCGAAGCCAGGGCAGCTCTGGTCAGAAAACTGTTTGCATAAATGAAAGCTGGTGCAGAAGTGTCTTGGCTTTTTCACTCTTGAGATAATTGTATTAATCAAAACTTCATAGGGCTTCCCTGGTGGCGCAGTGGTTGAGAATCTGCCTGCTAATGCAGGGGACACGGGTTCGAGCCCTGGTCTGGGAAGATCCCGCATGCCACGGAGCAACTGGGCCCGTGAGCCACAACTACTGAGCCTGCGCGTCTGGAGCCTGTGCTCCGCAACAAGAGAGGCCACAATAGTGAGAGGCCCACGCACCGCGATGAAGAGTGGCCCCTGCTTGCTGCAACTAGAGAAAGCCCTAGCACAGAAACGAAGACCCAACATAGCAATCAATCTATCAATCAATCAATCTTTAAAAAAAAACTTCATAAACCCCATAATTTTATGGATGAGATAGCATGGCAAAGTGGAAAGAATAAAAAACATTGAACCAATCCTGGTTCAAACCCTGGCTCTAATCTCAACCCACAGTTCTGTGACTTGGCCTGAGTCCCTCTCTGTTCTGTGGCTTCTCCATTTCAAAATGGGAGTAATAACATGCCCCTCGAATAGTGGGCTAGAGAGTGAAGATGGTAGAAGGATGGATGGATAGATAGATGATAGATAGATGGATAGATAGATAAATGGATGGATGGGTAGATAGATGATAGATAAATAGATAGATAGATAGATAGATAGATAGATGATAGATGGTGTGTGTATATATATACACCTAGTATGGTGATTGGCACAAAATACATGCCCAGTAAATGCTACTAAACTCCGAATCGGATTGAAGCAGACATTGGGTAAACAAGAGTGATCTTTAGACACAAACTATGTCATCCCTTTGCTCAGACCTTCCAGTTGTTTCTTACTGCAATCAGAATAACACACAAATACCCCTTCTCCTAGGTGATGGGCTGCCCCTGACCTAGTCCCTGCCTACCTCTCAGGCCTATGCTCTAGCTCCAGCTTTTCGGTTCCTCAAACCCTCCAGGCTCTTTTCGACCTCAGAGCCTTTGCACTTGCCATGCTTTCTGCCTGGAGTTCATGTCTCTTTTTAATTTCCTTCTGATATTCCTTCTGATTTCCTTCTGACATATTTCTCTATCCTGCCATGTAGTCAACATTAACGGAGACCTGGCAGTGTGCCACTTTTATGTTTAGTCAGATCCCAAAGCTCTTCCTACAGAGCTCCTCATGTATTATTTCAAATGACTTTTGAACACAGTTTCCTGACTATTCATCATTGGAAGGATGTAGTCTACGGATAATCAGAACCGCAAATAAATCTTCATAAATCTTCAGAACAAAGCCTGTTTCTTATATAAAGCCAACCCCTCCACAATGTCCCCTTGGGCCACCCTTACTCTGCAGCAAGCTCCTTTTCTCCAAATCCCTTAAACACACATGTATGGAATCTGTTTCTCTCTTCTTCCCTCCATCTTAGCTTTGCCATAGTCACTGCAACAAAATGGTGTCATAGAAAGAATATTAGCTTTCTCAAACAGACTGTACTTGCCATCTTGACTCCATCATTTATTATTTGTATGTCTTTGGAAAAGTTATTCAAATTCTGAGTTTCATTTCCTTCATTTGTAAGATGGGCATCATAACCTCACAGGATTGTTGTGAGAAATAAATGTGAGAAACAATGTGAAAAAGTATGTCAAGTCCCTGGCACATAGTAGCTGTTCAAACAATGGGAGTTACCATTACTACTAGTACTGTTGTTAATATTATTACCATTATTCCTTCCTCTCTATCTGTCTTGACTTCTCAGTTGGTCTAGATATTGGGCCAAGGAGCACTTATTTTCCTGTTGCCTCTTTATTCTTGATAATACTATAATAACAGTAGATTTTTCATAAAAGCTTACTGATCAGGTTTGTTTTCATACAGCTTATGAGTTAAATTCAACAAACATTTACTGAACCTTCATAATGTGCCAAGAACTGTGGTAGATATCTACATATATATTAGCTGATAGAAGAGGCCAGTCCATGGTGTGATTTCAAGGGCACCAGAAGAGTCAAGCTACCCTGTCCTTGTATTCCTTTCTCTGATGGCTGATGCCTAGAATTCAAAATGTGAACCCCCTGGGAGGGCTTTTTTAAATTCCTGTTTGTAATCGAAGGGCTTGGAAGCATTTGCCTGGAATAAAGAGAGAGAATGGGGATTCTGGCAACTACAGGGAAGAGAGAGGGCCAAGAGTAGGAAAACTAGAGGAGCTGAACCAAGTTGGCTTTTACTCAGTCTTTTTCAAGAGAAAGGTTGCAAAGCAACTGTAGGAGAGCCACATTGCTGGATGAAATGGTTTCCAAAGTAATGGCAGAACTTGTGGCCACCCTGGAACCTTCCACAGCAGGCAGAATCTGCCTTGTCCCTGTCTGTACCCTGTAGGTCACTGGAATCCTACTCAATCTGCAGCACTAGCTCATTGCAGGAGCTGGTAGGATATATGGCTTCCCTCCCGCTTTGTCCTGAATTGGAGATCACATTCTGAAATTATGGGCTTCCCAGTATCGCCTCTGCTCAGGCATTATCCTGGGAATAAAGCCAGACAGAGACACAGGGTAAGAGCTGATGAGACCTCCCATCTGCCGTTGCTGGATCTGGTTACTTGCCAGTCTAATTGCCAGAAAAGGCTTCTCCGGCATCCAGCTGCCTTCAGCTTCATTTCCAAAGAGCAATGTTGAAAGTGATTGCCTCGGTCTCCTGGCAACAAGCATCCCATAAATGCACACAGTTAACCTCACCTGTCATCAGGGGGAGAGCTTCATTTAGATTGTTTGGAAATTCAGTTGAATTTGGCCAGCCATGGAGCAGCCCGGGTCAGAGGTAGATAAATAATGGCTCTTGCCCTCAAGAAACTTGCAGTCTAGTGGAGAAGGAAGGCGAACACAGAGCGGGACTTTTAGCAACTTACGTAAGACCGATGAAAAGATGAGGCATGGAAGATGACTCTCTAATAGGCAGCAGAGTGGAATATTTAGAAAAGAGATATTTTCTAAATTGGAATGACATCAACATAAAAAGGAAGGAGCAGTTGGTGCTGACCAAACCAAGCATGAGAGGAAGAGGCGACGAGAACTCTGCTCAGGCAGAGAAACCTGGGCATCCCAAGCAGAGCAAACAGCCGGAGGAGAACAGAGGAGGGAAGGCTGAGAGTCAGCACCAGGCTAGTGCAGCAGGAGCTTATGCGGGAGTGAAGAGAGAGAGGCTGGGAAGAGGGGTCAGATTGTGGATTGGGATCAGACTATGGTCTATGGAGATAGCTTTAAGGCTTTGCTAAAACGCTGGTCTCCCCCTCCCCAAGCAATTAGTGTTTGACAAGCGTCATGGGATACAGAGTGCCCCAGGGGCAGACACTATGAGAGCTGGATGGGAAGGAGTCGTGCTGCAGGTCAGATCCAGGGAAAGAGGACAGACAGTTCCTACTGCCAAGAGCCTGGTGGACCCCACTCAAAGGCAAACTGCAAGAGGAGGGGAGGATCATTCAAAGCTGTGGGTACTGGGGCTTCCCTGGTGGCGCAGTGGTTGAGAATCTGCCTGCCGATGCAGGGGACACGGGTTCGAGCCCTGGTCTGGGAAGATCCCACATGCCGCGGAGCAACTGGGCCCGTGAGCCACAATTACTGAGCCTGCGCGTCTGGAGCCTGTGCTCCGCAACAAGAGAGGCCGCGATAGTGAGAGGCCCGCGCACCGCGGTGAAGAGTGGCCCCCAGTTGCTGCAACTGGAGAAAGCCCTCGCACAGAAACGAAGACCCAACACAGCCATAAATAAATAAATAAAATAAATTTTTAAAAAAAAGCTGTGGGTACTGAAAATAACCTCTGTGTACACTGACAGCCTTTCTCATGGAAAATGGATACCTGGTGGATTGCCTGAGTCTCAGTCAATGTCACAATGAGTCCTGACAAACAGACAGACAGAGATGGAACCTGGGACCATGGACAGGCTACCCAGGCAATAGTCAGCATCGATGTGTGTGTTCATCCTTAGGAGCCTGGTGAGCACAGGCGCTGAGCGTTCCTTCCAACAGACAGACCCACTCAGGTCAGAGCCACCCTATCACCCAAAGACCATGCAGGAAGCTCCAAGAAGCCTTGGCACAAGGAAGCACTTCATTAGCTGACTCACTCCCTCATCCACTGCACGAATAATTGTGGAGCTCACCCCAATGATTAAATCCTTTCAACGAAGGGAAAGGACTTTACCATGCTCTTTATTAGTTATTGGATTTTTCCATTTCTCAGTGTGGTGGTGGAGAAGAAGATGCAATAAAGGCAAAAAGTTTGAAATTGATTGTTTGCTTCTCTCCAGGGTAATTTCGCAGCAACTGACAAAATACACAGACTATGAGAAGCAGGCACAAAACTTATTGTAAAGCCTCTTTCTTTGTATTTTAGATTTTAAAAAAAAATTCCTTTGTGCCCCAGTGTTCTTATTTTTAAAATGAGAATAATAACATTAACCTCACAGGGCAGCTGTGAGCAGGTTCAGCACCACATGGCCGTGAAAAGCAGTGCAGTGCAGAGCACTAGGGGGCGCCATTCACATAGGCTACAACGTGAATGGTGCCTGCTGGAGTTGAGCAGTACACAACTTCCACAACTGTATGTGGCAGTCCTGGTGCTGAGAGAGGATCAAGGAAATAAAGCTATGAAACCGCTTTATAACCTGTAAGGCCCGCTATCATCATAACCATTGTCCAGGACATCCAAGGGACTGTCTAAACCCCAACAGTGAAGCCAGGGGCGTGACTGAGCTATGAACAGTTTGAATCGATGATAGGGGTACGCACAACAGCAACATGGAATTTTACCAGTGCAGGTGGGAAAGCTTACAAGCCTTCTGACCTGCTGAGGGAAGTAAATTAGAGATCACAGGGGAAAAAAAGGAGCAAATAATCACAGTATCAGATGTATGTTGAGTGTTTATTTTATTACAGACACTACTCTAAGCATGCTATTGATACATGTATTGTTAATTTAATCCTTACTACCACCTATTAGGTGGGTTCTATCATCACCCCCATTTTACAGGTGAGAAAAACTCTACACAAGGAGATTAGATACAAGACTGGGGCACCATGGTGCGTAAGAAGCGGAGCAAAGAGCTTAAACCAGGTGGGCTTCTCCAGCAGCTGTGATTCCAACCACCTCCTGCCTCAGCAGAGGATAAACTGCCCTGCTCATGAGGCTTCCTGTACAACATCTGGACATCAGCCATGCAGCGGGGAAAGAGAAAAGGCCAGCAAATCGAGTATCAGTGAGGCATTGGGTGCTCCTAGATGTTAGTCCCTCCTCTGGAGCTTGTACTGTATCTGAGGCAGTCGGAAAAACCCCTGGAGACAATCAACAAATCAGAGAAGCCCATTCAATCATGTGCCCCATGCAAGTCGGTGTTTAGAGAAAGGAAAGAATTTTCTGAAAGGCTTTCTGAAGGACCCAGAGCCTGATTAGGATTTTGGAAGGAAGAATTTGAAAGGTGGTGAGAGGGGGAGGTACTGTCTCCAAATTTCTCTCCCCAGGTGTGTGACTGGGGTGTGGGTGGAGAGATGAAGTACGATCGGCCTGGTTGTTATAACAGAGATACTGCTTGTCAAAATTAGTTGGAAGGAAAAAAAATAATCTGGATATGGTCGCAGTGGTTCCTCTTCAAGTTGATACTCATGTTTTCTTTGTTTTTTATTGTCTATTGTGATGAAGGATGTGGAATTTTTACATTGTCACAAAACAAATAGAACCATGACTGATGATTCATAACATATATACCTCATGTTATGTACTTGTAATATTTCTATCAGGTTTCAGTTATCCAGTCTTTTTCCCCATCTAGAGCAACTGTTGCAGGGCAACAGGCACCATCACCTTCCTTCCTCCCAATAAGATGCTTATGGCTGACGGACGAAGCCAAAACTGTGAGTGTCATAAAGACCAGGTGAGCATTCAGAGTTGAGAGTGTTGCTGAAAGCAGGGTCTGGCTGCTGGCTGCTCTAAAGCCAATACTCAAGAGGCGAGGTTGGTGGAAAAGAAAGTTCGCTTTATTTTGGAGGTGGGCAACTGTTGGCATGGCAGCGGTGGGGGGGGAGGCCGACTTCATGTCCAAAGACCAACTCCCCCCCCCACCACTGACAATCAGGGGGCAAGAGCTTTTGTAGGCAGAGAGAGGGGGCCACATGCAGAAGCAGCACAGTCAGCTCTGACAGGCATCTTGAAATTGGTCATGCCATGGTCTGATCACCATCATCTTGATTGTTTTAAGTACAGTTACTCTTCAGTTCCAGGGTCAGTTTGTTCCCATTTCTTTGAGCCCAGTTCTTGGAATTGTGGCAGCTTATGTTATGGCTACAGTCTGGTCATCACATAGTTAACTTCTTCCACCTGGTTGGGGTTTCAGTATCTATAAGACAGCTCAAAGGATATGGCTCAGAATATTATCTATAGCCTTTGAGGAATTAAAGGTCCTTCACTTTGTTTAATGACTAAACCATTATTGTTATGTCCTATATGACTGCTTTCCTTTGCTTCTGCCTTTTCTCACCTCTCTAATTAAAATTATTCTTTGGCTAAGATTTTTCTATAGACAAAAGGCAGGCTGAGGACATTTTGGGGTGGAGGAGGACCATAGGGTCCTGATCCATTTCAGTAGGGGAGGAAGAGACTGGGTCCAGTTAGCCAAAGAAGGAATATAAACAAGTCCCCAAATCAAGGGTCCAAAGATTGGTAACAGGGGCTGGAACACAGAGGCAAAGATGGGGCCTCCAAAGAAGACGTAATAGCAGCTGGTAGAGAGTAGATGTGTCAACCCCTTACCAGGAGTGGGTGTTTATTTAAAGCTGTGTGTAAATGGCTGCAGAGGTTGGGTGCTTGGAGTGCTAGGCAGACAAAGGACAGACTAGGGTGTTCCGGAGGACAGGGAAACACAAACCAATGGGCACAAGGAATTTGTAAGACATTGCATTTGTCCAAAATGCTTATTTAAAGCCCTTGCTTCAAAGTTTTGCTGCTCCTTCAATCTGAAATATGCCAGTCCTCTGTGTAAGCCCTGAATGTTTCCTGGTGGTGCCTCAGTGGCTACTTAGGAAAAGAAGTGAGGATTGATTTGGTTTTCCATGCTGGCCATTGCCTCTGTCTCCACCCTAAACTGCCCTCATCTGGCTTAGAAGCTTCTGTGGTAAGACTCTCTTACTCACCAACCTGCCCCAGTCATCTATAGACTCCCACATAGCTCTTCTTCTGGCTCTTCTCTCCAACACTGTGTACTCCTGTCCTGATTCTTGGTGGCTTCAGTGTCCACACAGATGGTCCTTCTTGGGTCTTTCGGTGATTGACATTGTCTCCTCCTATGATCTGCCCTCCTCCCCCTTAGCCCCTTCCCATGGCCTTATATTAGTCCTTGTAACACTAAAGGCACCAGCTCCACCCCCAACGTCATTTCAGACACTCTAACTCTGTTCCTTCTGTGTATGCTTTCCTAAATACTCCTCTAATATCTATCTCCACAATTCTGTGACCCCCATCAGGACCTAAAGTATTTTTGATCCTTCCCTTTCTCAGTTTCCTTTCCCTTCACACCCAAAATTAGATACTCTGTTTCATCATTATAATCTCTCCCTTGTCCCTTCCTCTTCATTCAGTCCAACTTTTCCTGCTGTAACCGAGGGGAAGCCAGGCCCTCTGTCCCCTTCCCCCTGGTACCATGCTATGGCAGACGGATGAAGGGAGAATCAACTAAACCTGAACTGCAGCTGGAAAATAATACAAAACTCTTCTGACTGGTCTCCCTTGAAATTCAAATGATAAATTCATGACCAGGGCTTTGTGCTGCCTGGCAATTCTATTTTTCTAGTTCATTCACTCTCCCATCCTGCTGAAAAGCTATTTTCTGCCTTCCCCTTTTTTCTAATGCTCCTAACAATCCCTCTCCCATACTAGCTCTTGGCTGATTAGTCTGCTTCTTAATTCACTGAGGAAAGAGAAGCAATCGGAAGAGATGTTTCACAAGCTCGCCTCATCACATCTTCATTTGTACCCATATACTCTGCTTTCCTTCCAATTACTACAGATACATAGCTGTGCTGCTTCCTGAGGCACGATTTAAAATGTAAGCCAAGGTATGTCTCTCCTCACTCAAAATTCTTCAACAGCTTTGCATCGCACTCAGGATTCAGAAAAAAATAAATCCATGGCTTTTAATCATAATCTGCCCATTCTTCATACTCCTCACTACCTCTGCAGACTCCTTTGCCCCTTACTCCCTCTGTCTGCAGGCCTCATTAGCCTCCTGCTATTCCTGGAACTCTGCATGCACACACCTACCTCAGGACTTTTGCACTTGCCCTCTTGCTTAAAATGCTCTTCCCCCTCATATCCTGAAGGCTCCTTCCCTCACTTGCTCTAGGTCTCTTCAAATGCTTACTCATCAAAGAGGTCTTTCCTAACCACCCTACACATGGCACTAATCCTGGCAATTCTCTAAGTCCATTCCCCACCTTTATTTTCTCCATGGCATGTGACCCTTTTCTGTTATTGTTGTTATTATTGTCTTCTCCTCATATTTGGATGTAAACTTTTTGAAAACCAGCCTTTTTTCTCTTTTGTTTACTACTAGTGAAAAAAAAGTGCCTAGTACTTGTCTGGTATTTGGCAGGGCTCAAGTAATACCTTTGGAATGAATAAATTAATGCTATTTGTAACTTTAGCTTTCACATAAGATTTTGTTCCAATAAAGGGTGCTGCTCCCTAAGAAAAAGTGAAGTCTGAAAACCGCTGCTTTTGATTACAGAACCTGCTGCTCAGACAAATTTAGTCCATCGCTTTGAAACATTTTGAAATAACAGCTCTCTTTTAGGTATCTTGGACTCTACACTTGGCAGTGACAGAATTAAATCCAAAACAGAGGTCCAGTTTTTAGGAGTAAGCAATTGTTCCTATCCTTTCCCCCCATGTTGGGTTTTAAATGATCCTTTTCGGCAACACAATCTGTAAGTTCCCACAGTGAGGCTGAGACACGACGATAAGGGAGTCCCCATGCAGCACTGTCAACGTGACAAGGTTACCAGGTAGTATTTCTTACATCAGGACTGGGCCCTGAAATGAATGATCCTGGTGCCTATTCCTGAAGCACTTTCAGTACAGCCTCTCTGTCTGATTCTTTCAAAGCCAGACTGACTGTCCTTGGTTGATTTGTCTTGCCAAGCCAAGGGAAAGCTGTCTAGAGAGGATAAAGCTGGAGAGGTGCATTAGCTACTCATGGAGCTTTGTGCTTCTTCAAATATTCCCTGGGCACTGACCTTATCATTCATTCATTCCTACCTACTAGAATATAAGCTGTATGAAAACAGAAACTTAATAGGTCTTGGTCACTTATTTACCAGCTTGTATAGCAGTTCCTGACAGAGGCAACATCCCAAATTATTTATTGGATAAGTAGATGCATGTAGGGAATCTACTGTGCAAAGATTTGCTTAGTACCTTCCGTGTGTCTTGCACAGACAGATACAAAAAGGACAGAATCACAGTGTTGAAGATGGAGAGGCCAGTGATAACTAGTGGAAACAAAACGTGAACCTTGTCCTCGGGGGCTCACAGGCTAGTGTGGAGTGAAGACAGACGCCCAGACAACTATCTATAAAACAAAGAAGAATGAAATAACAGGAAATAAAGTTATAAGGAGTGTGGGAGCACCAGGAAAGCAGCAGTTAAATCCGACTTGGTAGAGGTAGTCAGAGAATGTGCCTGTGAAAGCGATATTAAGCTGAGCCTTCAGGTTCAAGAAGAAATTCTTGTCAGTGTTATAGGCAGAGGGAATAGTAAAAAAATAAATAAATAAAGTAAAAGATTGGGATGGTATTTTCTCCTTAAATCTTCCAACAAAACCATGGGTTAAATGTCAGGGACATTCTCTGCAATAAAGAAACTTTTATTTTAAAATGTCTAATCCATTGTGGACTGATACTTTTGATAAATACAGTAAAAATGCCAGAACGATATCAGTTTGCTATAAAAAGTTCTAAGGACTTCCCTGGTGGCGCAGTGGTTAAGAAACCGCCTGCCAATGCAGGGGACACGGGTTCGAGCCCTGGTCCGGGAAGATCCCACATGCCGCGGAGCAACTAGGCCCGTGAGCCACAACTACCGAGCCCGTGCGCCACAACTACTGAAGGCCGCGTGCCTAGAGCCCGTGTTCCGCAACAAGAGAAGCCACCGCAATGAGAAGCCCGCGCACCGCAACGAAGAGCAGACCCCGCTTGCCGCAACTAGAGAAAGCCCACGAGCAGCAATGGCTGCGCAGCCAAAAATAAATAAATAAATAAATTTATTTTTAAAAAATGCTCTAAATGCTTGCTCTCACTTTCTGTACTTATCTCATTGTAGACCAGTAAATGAGCATTTTGAGAGGCACTGACCTAGGAGCAGGTTGATGGCATCCAAGAAAAGGTTGAGCAGCATTACTGTGTGACTCGGAAGCAAGTAAACATTTGTCAGGTTGCAGAGGCCGCGCACGGCTGGGCCGGACTCAGCCACGGAGGACGCACACGTCACGCTGTAAAAAGCAACCCTGCCGCCTTACTCCTTCAGTTTGTACCTCCAGTGCCTGTGAATTCTGTGGAGGACGTGGGCCACCATAGAACTAAGGATGATGTGAGACCTTTACCACTGCTCCTCTATTAAGTCAGTCTTTTCCTGATAGATTTTCTTTTTTTTTTTTAAGAAACTATCAGAAGTGTTGTGCTTTGATCCCTGCTACTCCAAGGTGTCCTGCGAGGGAGGGATGTGCAATGTTTCTAGGTTAGGAAACTTGGGGTCCCACAGAAAGTGTTTTACTATATAAGTGTTATGCACATGTATAGTAGAGTTACTAATTTCAATACTACTGTCATCTTCCATGAAAGATGTTTTCCAATTATTCAAATTTAAACCTGCATTGAAGTTAAATGAAATAGACCCGCCATGACTTCAGAAGTAAAAGCTTACATTGGCTGGTGTGGTCTGCCAGTTACTTTACAAACCCACGTTATCACATGTCCTAAGATTGTAAGAGGGAGAGATTTCATTAGCAGAGATTTCAAGGGAAATAACTCCTTCCCATCAGAACTCTGATAAGAGAAAAAGGAATGAGACAACGAAAACAAACTCTGTGAACTCTTCTATTCAACATTGTACCGGAGGCCTAGTTAACACCTTAACAAAAACAAGTGAAAAACAAAAAGAAAGAAGAGATATAAAAATGGGGGGGAAAGAGACAAAATATATTATTTGTAGGTAGCATAATTTTTTATATTGGAAATACAAGATAATCTATGATTCATTATTAGAATTGTTTGGAGAGTTTGGCAAACTTACAAGATACAAATTCAGTATAAAATTAATTATATTTTTATATGCCAACAGTAAACATCTAGAAATTTTCATTTAAAAAAATACATACCTTTATAATAGCAGCAATAACAATTGAAAACCCTGATAATATTTAGAAATAAATCTAACAAAAGATATGCAGGGGACTTATGGAGAATATAATAAAATTTGGTTGAAAGATTTAAAAAACAGTGGAAGATAATTAAGAGAGACACACACAACGTCCTTGGAGAAGAAGACAATATTGTAAACTTGCCAAGTCTCCCCAAATATATGTAAAAATTCAATGCAATTGCAGTTAACATACACAAAGTTGTGTATGGGACTTGAAAAAAAAATGACTCTAAAATGAATAGGAAAGAGCACAGAGGAAGATCCAAAACACCCTTGGAGAAGGACAAGGCCAATGATTTGCCTTACTAGATATGGAAACTTGTTGAGAAGAAGGCAGAGGTGGAGGAGGAAGAAGAGAGGGGAAAATAGAGGAGGAGGGGAGGGTACGGGAGGGGAGGAGAGGGAAGGGAAGGGAAAGGTAGAAGAAGGAAATGCTATAGAAATTATGAAAAAATCGGTATTGGTATAGGAAAAAAACAGATCACAAACTTATTTTATGACAAAGTTAGAATGCAGATCTGTGGACAAATGAGAGATTGTTCAATAATAGATGCTGGGGTATTTAGTTATCTACATGGAAAAATTAATGAAATTGGGTCTCTACCTCACAGTGTATGCAGAATCAATTCCAAGTTAACTAAACATTTAATTATAAAGGGAAAGCCAAAATAAAAGATTTAGAAGACAGTGTCAGAGAATTCCATTATGATCTTGTGGTAGGATGGGATTTTTAAAAAAGGAAAAAAAATGTTCAAAATATAAAGGAAAAGATTGGGTTTTTTCTCTATGTCCCAGCGTCCCCATCGGTGAGATTAAGATAATAGTATACGTGCCTCACAGCAGTGGTTTTCAGTGTGTGGTCCTCAACCCGCAGGATCAGCACCACCTTGTTAGAAATGCAGATTCTCAGGTCCCGCCCCAGACCTACTGAATCAGGAACTCTGGAGGTGTGGCCCAGGGATCCGCATTCACAAATTCTCCAGCTGATTCTGACTCACACAAAGGCTGAGACCACTGCTTTAGAGGATTATTATGAGCCTTAAATGAGATTATATCTACAGAGTGCCAAGCCTAGCACCCAATTCCATAAACTCCAAGAGATCAGGATACTTCAGATCCCTTTAAAAACAGGAAGAAAGATTAACCGATGAGTCACTAACACTTTAGTGTGAACTAGTTTAAAGTATTTTGTAAGAAGTGTTTGAACCTACAAAGCAGTGTGATTTTTAGTAGACTGGTATTTTTTCCCATATTTATAAGAAAAACAGATGGCAGACCTGGGGCTCAAAGAGGTGAACATTTTTCGCAAGGTTACCTGAAGAGAATCCAGACTATTGACTCTGCCCTTGGTTCATCTTCCATCCCCCACAGTCCTGTTCAGCGTTAATTACCAGCACCCTATTTGAACAGACTTAATTAAGAGCTTATCACAGCCTTCGCAGGGGCTCTGGCTGGACATGGGGACTGAGGAACTGGCTCTTGCTGAAAATCAGGTTCTCAGAATCCCAAAGTCTCCTGCCTAGGGAACTGACTAATTGTGCTTACATCCGCCCTACTTTCTGATGAGGACAGGAAAATGCGACCTCGATCTGCAAGAAGACATGCGTCTCTCATTCCTCCTAAAAATAAAAGAACCATTGTAACCAAAACTCACACAAAGTTCGATCTAAACAGATCTAAAGAGGTCACTCACTCTAATTCATTTACTCTGTTAGCCAGCTAGTGGTTTAAAGGTGACACAGAACACACGCAGATAAAGGAAACCTGATGTGTTGTTAGTCTGCACTGACAAAGGTTCTGGTGTGGTGTCACGTCAGAAGGTCACTGTGGTCCCAGTGCATGTGCAATGATGCTAGAGATTCAAGGGGTCATTGTAGGGTTAAGACATTTTTACCTCGTATCAGGGACCAGGCAACACACTAGATGTAGGTGCTTGGGACCTCACATAAAAGGTGGAATTATTCACCGAGACAGTTACCATGTCTGACAATAGCTGAAGAAAAGGGCAGAAGGGCTAGAAAATTCTCTTGGCCTTGACCATGAAGACTTTGAGGCATCAGCGAGAGCTGTGTCTGCTGGCCTTCTGAAGTCTAAGAGCGAGGCCAGCCATTCTAAACAAGAGCCTGGACACTGGCCCACACAGATGGTGAGATAAAGAGGATATGCACGTTCAGGGGCTGCATCTGCCAGCCACGGTCAAGTTCAAAACCCCCAGTTGTGTACGGACACCAAGGGGGGAAAACCGCGGTGGGGTGGGGGTGGTGGTGTGCTGAATTGGGTGATTGGGATTGACATATATACACTAATGTGTATAAAATTGATGGCTAATTAAAAAAAAAACAAAAAACCCAGTTGTGTGATTCCTATTGCTTTATGCTCCATGCCATTTGTGTCTGTCTCCCTAAAGTTTTCCCTTTGGTTCAGCGCAGGCTTTGGAGAGTCCTAGCCACTCTCTGGAATGCTAGCAAGAGCCAGGGGGAACTCTTGTGTCTACACTGGTGCCTCAGGATTCCAGACACCACCTGCTCTGCCACAGGGGGCATAGCGATCCTTAAGGGAAGAGGAGCCTCAGGAAGAAAGGGCCTGAACTTTGGAGTTCCGAGCGACATTTTATTTACAACAGCTAAACCTCTAAATCTGGTGAGGAAGATGAATCCTCAGACATGAATTCCAATTTTTCATTTTTAAAAATATTTATTTATTTAAATATTTGTTTATTTATTTATTTATTTATTTTTGGCTGCGTTGGATCTTCGTTGCTGCGTGCGGGCTTTCTCTAGTTGCGGTGAGCGGGGGCTGCTCTTCGTTGTGGTGCACGGACTTCTCATTGCAGTGGCTTCTCTTGTTGCAGAACACGGGCTCTAGGCATGCGGGCTTCAGTAGTTGTGTCATGCGGGCTTCAGTAGTTGTGGCACACGGGCTTCAGTAGTTGTGGCACGTGGGCTCAGTAGTTGTGGTTCACGGGCTCTAGAGCACAGGCGCAGTAGTTGTGGCACACGGGCTTAGTTGCTCCGCAGCATGTGGGATCGTCCCAGGCCAGGGCTTCAACCTGTGTCCCCTGCATTGGCAGGTGGACTCCTAACCACTGTGCCACCAGGGAAGCCCCAACTTTTCATTTTTTTAAAGCATAAGTTATTTCTAAAAATATAGCCCAGACATTTCCTTCCTTACTGTCCCAAAGTGACAGATCAGAGGAGACAACTTCCCTGCATCCAGCATCCCTGGGAAGCACACATGTTGAGGAAAAGTACCCTAGGGAGACAGGAAATTTCCCACGTACTAACAGAGCCCTTCTATCTGGAAGCTTCCCTGCCTCTTCCTAGCCACAGGATCTACTGGGGAGTTGGGCAGGAGGGAAGATTTCTTGCTGGGACAGCCTGGTTCCTCCTCATTTGTCAAGTAACCAGTGCAGCTCATATGTAGAGGAAGTTCACCAAGACCTTCCTGAAATTTTCAGCCTATGGACTTCGATGACTTTCTAAGTCTTTTCATAGTACAGAAGAGGTTGGAGATTTGCATGGTTTGGCATCTCAGGTAGAAGGAGGCTTCAGCGGAGGCAAAAAGGATTTCGCCATTGAAAAATGAGGGGTTTCCAGCAGCCAGTTCAAGCTACTACTCTGTGGTTGCCCCCAATATGAGACAGGCCCAAAATGAGGTGTGATTTTCTAGGCCAGAGAAGGTGAGCAGGACATGCCCCCATTCTCTCTCTCAAGGAAGAACAGAGGGAAGAAGTCAGGAAAAGAGGGGCAGGACAGAATAAGGGCAAATGCAGTGAGCACTGTACACTATAGCCTGCCCTAAGCCCCTCCCACCAGCTCCACTCAGCTGCACTGGCCAAGCCTTGGTGGTCAGACCAGGGGGGCCCCTGCCCACCCAGGAAGCCTGCACGCCCTCCCTTGTGGGGAGAATCCAGCTGCTTCCCCATCCTTCTCACTGCTTCTGCCTGGGGCATCCCCATAAGCCTCGCCTGCGTGTGTGGCCATCCCAGCAGCTCTCGTCTCTGCCTCAGTCAGTTGTGCCCAGTGCTGGCCCTGCCTTCAGCAGCAGGAACTCCCACCAAAGATCAAGTCCATGTACTTTCTTCTCCAGCTATGAATTCCTGAGCACTAAGGTTCAAAGGCACATTGTTTCCAATTCAATTTGTTCTAGTACAGTGCAGAGTGCTCTGAGTCAGGAGTCTAGTCAAGGACATTGACATTGTACAGTTACGTGACATTGTACAAGTCATACATATTCTCTAAGCTTCAATTTCCACACTGGAAAATGGGAGAATTAATAATAAACACCCTTCTTACAGAGCTGTGGTGAGGATCAATGAAAGACACATATGAAAATGCTTAACTATGTCTGGCACAGGCTAGGAGCATCTTTGGTTAGTAAAAGAATACCTTTTTCCTTGTCTAGTAGGGGAGATAACCTTGATTCTGTCAACAATGTACTTTTCACAGCTCTTTGACGAATATTACCTTCAAAAGCTTAGCCTCTAGATTACAATTTAGCTTCTGGCATTTTCATCTCGAGACATAACACTAAATGCTCTGGTTCAAACAGGTCCTTCTGAGGAATGCTGGGACAGATCACTGCCGAGGGACACAGCAATCGGTGTGGGCCAGCATTTGCATCCACACTTAGCTGGTGCTTTCCTCACATCCGTATTCTCAAAGTGTAGGCTGAGCACCATCTGCACTGAAGTCATCTGGGAAGCTGGTAAACAATGCAGATCGCCAAAAGAATTAAAAGCAGAGTCTCAAAGAGATATTTATACACCCATGATGACAGCACTATTCACAATAGCCAAATATCAGAAGTTACCCAAGGGTCCATCGACAGATGAATGGATAAACATTCATTAGTAGTGTGTGATATATACACACTACTATATATAAAATAGATAACTAATAAGGACATACTGTATAGCACAGGGAACTCTACTCAATACTCTGTAATGGCCTTTATGGGAAAAGAATCTAAAAAAGAGTGGAGATATATATATATATCTGTATAACTGAGTCACTTTGCTGTACACCTGAAACTAACACAACATTGTAAATCAACTATACCCCAATAAATATTTTTTAAATGTGATATATACATGCAATGGAATATTATTCAACCTTGAAAAGAAAGGAAATCCTTACACATGCTACAGCATGGATTAGACTTGAGGATATTATGTTAAGTGAAATAAGCCAGTCACAAAAAAGACAAATACGTATGATGCCACTTATATGAGGTACAGACAGAAAGTAGAATGGTGGTTGCCAGACACTTGAGGGAGAGGAAAAAGGGGATTTAGTATTTAGTGGTGTTGACCTGAAATACACTGTTAGATATTTCTCCAGCCAAAATGGGTTTATTCGGGATCAGAAGAGAGTTGAAACTGGGGGTCTGCAACAATGAAGAGCCATGTGCAAGTCCCTGCACAGCAAAGGAAGGTGAATCCTTTTATAGAAGGGGAAAAGGAAAGTGGGAGGGCTCTAGCACACAGAGTCCAGGGCTTTTCATTGGCAGTCTTTGCCAGGAAAGAAGAGAAGTCTTTCTTCCTCCTTGTTGGGCTCTGCTTTGGTTTCAGGGCTTGAGAGCTCCCCCTTCTCATCTCCCAACTCTGTGTAAATGAGGTTTCTGTTTATTCATTTTTTTATTGAATACAATAGGTACAGTACTAAGTTATGCAAGGTGAAAAGAGTTCTGAAGATGGATGGTAGTAATGCTTGCATGCAATGTGAATGTACTTAATATCACTGAACTGTACACTTAAAATGGTTAAGATGACAAATTTTATGTTATGTGTATTTTACTACAATTTTAAAACATTTTAATAATTTTTTAAAGCAAAATAAAAATGCAGATTCCTCAGTTCATTCTGGGTTCTCAAAATCAGAATTCCTGGTAGTACGCTCAGGAACTGTTTTAAGAAGTTCTGTATGTGATTCTGATGCACACTTAAATGTGAGGGCTTCTCCATTAAAAAGAATGAAATAGGGCTTCCCTGGTGGCACAGTGGTTGAGAATCTGCCTGCCAATGCAGGGGACACGGGTTCGAGCCCTGGTCTGGGAAGATCCCGCATGCCGCGGAGCAACTGGGCCCGTGCGCCACAACTACTGAGCCTGCGCGTCTGGAGCCTGTGCTCCGCAACAAGAGAGGCCGTGATGGTGAGAGGCCCGCGCACCGCGATGAAGAGTGGTCCCCACTTGCCGCAACTAGAGAAAGCCTTCGCACAGAAATGAATACTCAACACAGTCATAAATAAATAAATAAATAAATAAATAAATAAAAGAACGTGAATTTCTTTAAAAAAAAGAATGAAATAATGCCATTTGCAGCAACATGGATGCACCTGGAGATTATCATACTAAGTGAAGAAAGTCAGACAGAGAAAGACAAATATCATATGATATTGCTTATGCGGAATCTAAAAAAATGATACAAATGAACTTATTTACAATACAGAAACATTCACAGACTTAGAGAACGAACTTATAGTTACCAGGGGGAGTGGGGGGAAGGATAGATTGCGAGTTTGGGATTGACGTGTACACACTGCTGTATTTAAAATAGGTAACCAGGACTTCCCTGGTGGCACAGTTTAAGAATCTGCCTGCCAATGCAGGGGACACGGGTTTGAGCTCTGGTCCAGGAAGATCCCACATGCAGCGGAGCAGCTAAGCCTGTGCGCCACAACTACTGAAGCCTGCGTGCTTAAAGCCCATGCTCTGCAACAAGAGAAGCCACCGCAATGAGAAGCCCGTGCACCGCAACGAAGAGCAGCCCCTGCTCGCTGCAGCTAGAGAAAGCCGGCGCACAGCAATGAAGACCCAAAGCAGCCAAAAATAAATAAATAAATAAATTTATAAAAATAAATAATAATAAAATAAAATAGATAACCAACAAGGACCTACTGTATAGCACAGGGAGCTCAGCTCAATATTCTGTAATAACCTAAATGGGAAAAGAATTTGAAAAAGAGTGGATACTTGTATGGGTATAAATGAATCACTTTGTTGTACACCTGTAACTAACACATCATTGTTAATCAACTACACTCCAATATAAAATAAACATTTTTTAAATAAAAAATTAAAAGAACTTTAAAAATTGAAGGGCTTCTGTTCTACAATACGGCTCACATGTAGCATCTGGAAAACAAGGATATATGTGCCAGTGTATGGGCTGGATCACTCACAGGAAACTTTCACAAAAATACGTAAGGAACCATTGTTCTCATGCTAAATGGAATCACACAATCCACTTTTCTTTTGTTTGGAGCAGGTAAACTGCTGGGTGCCCTTCAACCCTCACTTTCAGCATTTCCCTGATAGCTCTAGCATTTCTGGGCACACACTCACTGGCTCTCTTCTTCTGGAAGAGAATCACTGCCTGGGGGTAAGGACCTCCAGCCTGCCTCTTTGTGCTAATTAAAACCCCTTTGCCAAACAAGCACTAAGGAAGAAAGAAGCATGTGAATTCTCAGGGCAGGGAAGCCCTCGAGTAACCTCCTCCAAGACGTCACCCACACAGCATGTCTTTGCATCTCTTCACCCAGCCCAGCCACCCAATCTGCCAACCCCACCTTCTCTGACACCTTTATAACTCTGGCTGCAGGATGGAGAATACACTGGGGACTGTAAGTAAGAGTAGATTGTAGGTGATCAGTAAAGTCAGTGTACAGAGTCCCAGATGAGATTGTGGTGACTCGAGTAAGGGTGTGGCTGGGGGAGAGAAAGAGAGATAAGTGGATTTAATTTGTATTTAGAAGATAAAACAGTCAGAGTTCCGTCTAGATTTAAAGGATCCATCATCTGGTCATTAATGAGGTATAATAGTGACTCAAACCAGTAAGACACAAGAGGCGAAGGATGCCACCTAAACAACATCCAGAGAGTTTACTCCCCAAAATAGTCTAAGAAAGTAAAGGCCTTTGTTGTATAGGCTGACACAACAAAGGTTAAAAAGGCAAAAAGCCCCTGAGAGTTGGCACAGTCAGATAAATGACTGCTCAAAATCCCAGTCTATGCGATTGGCTGCCAAATATGCAACATAAGTGTATCTTCCGGATGGCAGAGACCAGGTTCTCAAAACACAAACACATACACACACACACACACGCACACACGCACACACAACACCCGAAGATCAGGTACAACATCTACATCTCAAAGGCACAGGAAGAGAAATGCAAGTCCCTCCTAGAAAGGCTTTTGCTTCCGTAAGGTCAGAATTCTGAAAAGATGTTCTATCAGGGCGGCTTTTTCTAACTGTGTTCACAAAAAATTAGTTTTGGAATATTGAAAGAGCCCTAATTTGGTCATTTTAGGTTGAGATCTCCTTTAGTATAGGTTCCCCAATCAAGTATTTGCAAGTATAATTATTCAAATATTGTACATGAACCTGGCTGGGGTGTTAGTTGGAGGCTGGCAATCTGTCGTTCCTTTTTTTTTTTTTTTGTCTTGAAAGCTTTATTCTCCATTCCAAGGTTAGCTTGTCAAAATAAAATTGCTAGTGACGATCATGAAGTGGGCCAACGTGCTGCTTGTGAGCTTAACTTCTCTAGGGTAAAACTTCTCTAGGTTTTACCCTAGAGTCGTGCTTAGCCCTCTTACGTGTCTTGGGTTCTCCCTCTGGTAGTATAAGACCACCGTGGGTGCTCGGATCATGGAGTGGCCAGTTCTTAAGCGCGTCCCCAGCAGAGCAAGCTTTTAATTAAAATGAGCAGGGTTCCCTACTGGGATTGCTGCAGAGTATGAGGACTTGCCTCCACCACTCCTGCAAATTTCCTGGTGCCTGAGAAAGCTGTTGCTGGCCGGGAGATGTCTCTTCTTCAGAGCTGAAAGCTCTCACAAGGTATCTTCACTTTAATTTCGACAAACTCTATTAAGGTAGCCAATTCAAGGAAAAATGACAGGCCAGCCTTCCACCTAATTACCCAGTCCAACCTTACTCAGTGTCTTCCAACTGAGCGAAGTCTTTTCCCAGCCTTTTAACTGAGGATAACCCACTCAGTGCCTAAACTGATCAAAAATGTCCCCAGTGTCTTTCAACTGAGGAAAACCCAGGTACCTCTTCTTGAAACCAAGTTTCAAAGATAACCCACTCCTCCAGAGAGGAGTTTAACACCACTGAATAAAACTTAGGATCATCAGCCAATAATGGAAGATCCGAGAACCAGGAGAGACTCCCCAAAATTCCTCTGGACTCTCCAAGGAGGTGGACGGACCCAAGAGGTCTCTGCTGGTACCAGGCTCGATTCTCGTAGAGTTCAGGCAAAAGAGAGAAGTCTGCTCCGGGTCCCTTTGCTGATTGCCAAAACTGTTGACTGAAAAAAAAAAAAAAATGTACCACCTAAAAGGTGAGAATGATGCTTTATTCAGTGAACTTTCTGAGGACTTAGGCCCGGAATACAGCCTCTCAGATCACCCTGAGGGACTGCTCTGAAGAGGTCAGGGAGGAGCCAGGATAGATCGGAGTTTTGCACCAAAAACCAGGTGGTCAGAGCATCAAAGATTATTGTTAACTAAAGAAAACCAGACATCTTTAACTTAATGAATTTAGAGCTTTTCTATGTATGGGAAGATGCAAGAGTCTGAGCTTATTGAAATCATTCCTTTGATCTGCACCTTAACTGTTGTTTCACATAATGATATGAAGGCACTTTGACACAAAATAAAATAAAATTGTGTTCACAAGCTTTTCGGGATTTGTCATTTCCTTTTCATCTTGCTTAACTGTAGTAACCCAGGCTCCCATCAATCACCATGGAAGATAGTGTGTCAACAGTCATAACTTCTGACTGTGAATTCAGCACATCCAAGAACCAAAGTCCCACCATTGTCTCAGAGAAGCTCTCAGACAAACAGCAAAGCCTGCACCATTGTCACTAGAGCCTAATGGGGACTCCATCTCTCTGGGAGGATGGAATATTTTCTTCTATGTCATGATAATAAGAGCCACGATGATTGTTCTTGGAAATGGAAGGCCTAGAATATAGGATCAAAAAAAAAAAAGGACAATGGAAAACTAATACATCATTAACATGCCTTTGGGGAAGCTCCTTTGGCAACTACAAATGCATTATCCAGGATCGGTTTGAAGATAAGAATCCATTTAATTAATTTTAAATGGCTTTGCACATTGACAAAGCCAAGGACTAAAAAAAATGGGAACCTGCTTCAGATGTATTCTGAGGAAAGAACCGTTAAGGAGAGAAGACAAAGCTCTGGGAATGCTCAATTCTCTACCCCTGTCAGTGAGCTCAGGGCTGGTTTTCAATTCCATAATCCTTTAACAATTAAGTGGAAGTATAACAAGTGTGAAAAGCAGAGGGAGTTTTAAGAGACCTGAATTCAAACCTTGACTCTGCATTTCATTAGTTGGGAAAAGTGAGCAGGGTTCTGGACATATCTAAAACCTCAGTCTGTAATTTATGGGCAATTTCCATAGTGGCCATTAAGGTATGATATTAGACTCCAAACACTTCCCTGAAATTCTCTTCATTTATCATAGATATACTTGTGGGGCACCCTGGCTTATTTCATTATCTGCTCAGTCATCTGATCCCATAGTACCTACCTGATTTGCATAGTGCCTGGGAGCATGTGTTGGACGATTAGTGGATCCATCACAAAGGTAGCTTTCTGAGCTCTGCACCCAGACATGGAACTTGAAGGAAGTACAAGGCTCCACTTCTGGTCTCTGAGAGTTTTCAGTCATGTTCAAGAGATGATACATACATACCCATGAAAAGTTAATTGCCACACAAGGCAATCTGTGTTTCGTGCCCTGTGAATGGCACACTTATTGGTATTGGAAGAGATCAGAGGAAGAGACGAAGGAAAATGAATCTTCCTAGAGAGGAGGGCTAGACTTGACATATGAGTGAAATTCACGTTAAAGTTTTAGAGAGATGTGTTTAAAACCTCCAGCCTAGAGCCCAGCAGATGGGAGGAGCCCAATTTTCCAGATGGGTTCCATCGCCACTGCATCTCTAAAACCATCCCAAGTCTCCTCCATCACCAAAGAGGGACAATGACACCTGAGCTCCTGGTTGGATCTGTCCTTGAGAAGGAGCCCTGGTCCTGGGTGAAAGTATGCAAATCCCCCAAAACCATGGCCAAAGAGTTGGTTGAAATTAGGTTGGTACCCCTCCTATGCACCAGTAGATCTGAGTCCTGGGACACTCTCAACAGCAAACCTAGGACTTTGACGGTCAAGAAGTCAATTCAAGACAATGTAAGAAACAGTTCTTAAGTATTTGTGTCTAGCAAGAATTAATATAATGGATAAAAGGATTATTAAGATATGGCCTTTGCTCTTAAGGAGCTCATCGACCAGCAGCATGAGTCAGACAAATATACCTAGAACTACTCTACAAGACCAGATAAGCAAAGTGACAGGCGAGCTTTTGAAGTTTCATGACGAAAGCAATTATATCATATAAGAGAGATCAGGAGAGGTTTCTTGCAGAAGTGGAAATGGCATCCCTGTTCCTGTTCTCTCATATAGAAACTGGAGATAATATTTGTACCTATATCATAGTATCGTTATAAGAATGAAATACTTTATCCCATGTTAAAAACTAAGATAGCTCCTGGTACATAGTAACTGCTTATTAACTGTTAGCTACTTTTTGTTATTACCTAAGAACAGTCATGGAGGATGGGTCGCATCTTTAGATAAAAATGAGGGGTGGGAGAGTACAGCCTATTATCAAAGCAAAGGTAATATCTGTTCTCACCCAACTGCTTATCTTATAACCAGGGGGAAATGAATCAGAGATGGGAAGGCATCTGCAAGTGATGGGAAGGTCAAGGGTGTACCCAGGAAGCAGTAAGCATTCTGTTGGAAGTGAAACAGAAGTTTCACATAGAACAGTGGGAGACAAAGCATAGAAGCAGTTTAGGGAGAGCTGAGTCTGGAGAGTTTGCACAAATTCTTGGCCTCTACCCATGCTTCCATTACAAATAATAACCCAGTCATCCACATCGTCTTAATCTGGCAAGGCCGGCAGATGGACCCAATTCTGAGAGTGGCATCACCACTCAACTATTAGAATGAACACAGTCTTTAGAGTATTGATATTGCAAGTTTTCAGTAAAGATAGGCTAAGTTATTGATTAGTGCTTTCTTCTGTGCTGTGTCTCCTGGGTGGGACAAACATTAGCTGCATTTGTCTGAGCCCTCCCCTCAGGCTCACTCAGCAGGATAAGGATCGGGCAGACTGTGCAATTCAAGTGCCAGGGATATGGCTGAAAATATATGCTTTAGCCGTAAGTACAGAGATACACAGCATTTAAGGCCAAGTGCAAAACTCCTTTTCAGGGTAACATTCCTTTGCTGGAAGAAAATAGTAAACACAGGATGAAGCAGCATCACTGAACCGTCAAGAAGTGATGAATGATCAGAGCCCAAAAGTGTGGGTCCAGTGTCAGAGCTCTCGACGGAAGACCTGGGGGTAGTGGGGTTTCCAGAAAGACAGGAGGGTCTACAGGAGTCAAGGAAGGCTTCACAGAGACGGAATATGGATAAGTGGAGAAAGATCAGGGAGACAAGGAATCTTAAAAACCTATTCCATCCATTTCTTTGTGAATGAGTATTAAGCACCTGCTGTGTGTCAGGCACTGTGCTAGTCATTGCAACAAAGAGCACGGCCAAGTCCCAGTCTTCATGGTGCTTACATATAAATTCAGGGACAGGAAGTAAATGAAAATGAAAACAAATATATAATATATTGTCACAGAATAAGCACTATGTAGGAAAATAAAGTTAGGTTAAGGGAGTGGAAGCACACTCTTGATTGAGTGTTAAGGATGAGTGTATTAGTTTGCTAGGTGTGCCACAACGCGCACCACAGACTGGGAGACTGAAACAACAGAAACTTACTTTCTCACAGTTCTGGAGGCTAGAAGCCCAAGATCAAGGTGCTTCAAGGTTGGCTTCTTCTAAGTCCTCTCTCCTTGACGTGTAGATGGGCACCTTCTCACTGTGTCCTCACATGGTCTTTTCTCTGTGCACTCCGATCCCCGTGTCTGTCCACATTTCTCCTTCTTAAAAGGACATCAGTCCCATCAAACTAAAACTCACTCTACTAGCCTCATTTTAACTTAATTACCTCCTTAAAGGCATATCTCCAAATACAGTCACATTCAGAGGTACTGGGGGTTAGGGCTTCAACATACGAATTTGGGGGCACGAAATTTAGCTCCTAACAGTGGGTCTTTTTGATGAAGGAACATTTGAGCAGAGACCTAGATGCCGTGATGAATTAAGCCATGAGCTATGTGGGGCAAGAGAGAATAGGTAGTACAAAGCATGCTCACCGTACTCTAGAAACAATAAGTGCGGTGGGCTTGGCTGGAAAAAGTAAGCAAAGAGAATAGTGGGAGTTGACAGCAGAGAGGTAGCCGGGAACAAGATCTCACAGGGATAATAAGCCATGTTAAATAGGGATTTTGAAATTTGGTGAAAGAAAGATTTGGAGGATTTTGACCAGGTAAGTGACATATTCTTACTCATATCCTGAAATAATTATTCTGGGTTCTATTTAATAGATAGAATAATTATATCTATTTAACACTCTATTTAATAGATAGAACAATAGAATAATTATTAGGGAAATAGACTGTAAGAAGCATGAGTGTAAGCAGGGAGACCAGTTAGGAAGCTATTGTGATCGTCCAAGAAAAAGAGGCTGTGGCTTGGACAAGGGACCACAGAGAGGTATTTTTATCCTATCCAATCTCCTGGTCCCCATGCTAGGGGTACATTCCTCCATGCAACAAGGTAGAGTTGGAAGAGAGTCCACCATCTCTCCCTCCAAGGAGACAAGGCCAAGTCAAGAGCTGGCTGTAGACTTGTCACAGAGTTACAATGCTGACATTTTGCAATGGACTTGAGATCTGGAATCTTAAAGAAAACCACCCTCACTCAGTTCTCTGAAGTTCCATCAACCCCTTACAGTTAACGGTGAGTCAGGCAAAAAGCATGAGCCAGGCTTCCCACTGATTTATGACAATCCTGGAGATTAAAAAGCATAAAAATTTCCACAGTCAACTCTCAATTAGCCACACTATTGGAGCACAAAGATTGTGGATCATCCAAATACTTCATATTTGTTGCTATTACATTAAATAGGCTTCCCCATACATTCATGTTATCTCTCCTGTCCTATTTTGTTTATCCAATATATTGAAATTGTCACTCCAGGCATAGGGAACAGTAAATATCTCTTTCCAATAAAGAATTCAACCTGAATAATTCCCCTGACACTATTCCAACATTCAGAGCCTTTAGACACAATAATCAATAATGGATTAGACACAATAATCAATGTAACTTACAGTTGAATAGAACTTCCTAATTTTCAAAGCAATATAATACCTATTTTTCCTATTTACTGCTCAGAACTTTTAGAAGGACCCCCTAATGCCCTGTCCTTTTATTTCTATGAATGGCATTCCTATCTAGAGTAAAAATCTTCCTCTTCTGGAGGAATATGTATCTCTTTGGTGAGTAGCGTGTTTGTAGCCTGTGTAGAGTTAGTATTTAAGAAAATACCCATTTGTGGGCTTGCTCTCGTTCCTTCTCTTGAGGCTCTGAAACTCTAATTTATCTCGTAGCTAGTTGAGCAAGCTTCTGCTTTTCAGGGTCTCCCTCTGATGGGGTGTCCCAAGGTCTTGACTGGGAAAGGTGTGGAGAGGGAAATTGGGAACAAGCATGGCTGCAGCTGCAGGCTTCATCCTTCCATCCAGCTTCCCCAGTAATAAAGGTGATATTCACATCTCCACCTATCTGGTTCCTGTCACTTTACTGATTGGTATCCAACCCCCTGGACACTGATCGTGAAATTTGGGATTGCCTATCAGACAAAGCCAAGACAACAACAACAACAAAATACAAAATTCAATCGGAAATAATTTTAATATCTAGAAAAACATTGTCCTTGAAAACTAAGAAAGAAATAAAAATAATTAAATTGAGTCACGCTTGAAGATCTTTTGAATTAGACTAGAAGATGCTTAAATGCCTTGAGAGCCAAAAATGCAAAAATCTCATCTGGGTGGAGATGAAGATTTACCTGAGTGGCCAGAGGAATTAAAACAAGAATACTTTACAAAAACTGAGGACTGTGTGACTGACTACATTAAATTTTGGAGGGCTCGTTAACAGATATAAATAGAGCCCAGGACTGGATATTGTTGCTAATAAAAAATCCGGGCAGTTTTGGGGCCAAAATCTTTTGTTGTTCGACCTTACTGCTGGGAAAGGTATCTTCCAAATTCACTTAGGATAATTGTTAAATTAGTGGATAAACATCTTTAAACCAAGATGACTTAGAACTAAGTATGCAAATGTATTTAAAAATGACATTTTTAACATTTTTATATTTAGGAAGTATTCTGTAACTTTTTAAAAAAATTGGCCTGTTTTCTTGCAGATGAGGCTTGCAATTTCAATTTAAAATGCACAATTGAATAATTAATTTAGACCTTTTAAAACTGAAAAATTTCCAAGTTTATATTCACAGTATTGGAGTATTTAAGATAATTCAAATTCACCGTAATTATAAGCTTAATTTATTAGATTTATAAGCTATTTAAGTACTTGGGAAGGTTTTATTTATAAGTTAGACAACTGGGGTACTTCTAAATGAAACCAGATATATTAAATCCATAAATACAGCTTGAAACATTAAATCCATAAATACAGCTTGAAATATAAAGGGAACTTAATTAAGTTGTTACAACTCAAACTGGATGTTAAATATGCTAAGTATATAAATAGTATAATAATAACTGTAAATGAACTTAAAAGGTTAAGGAAGAACTAGGTTTTTGAATTTGTAGCTATAAAAAATTAAATATTAATATCTGAAACCAGGGTTACTGCTTTCTTTTGCACAGAAAAACCAGCCTTGAGAACAAAACCCACATTAACATATGCTATGAAAGGAAGAGAAGGAAGTGGCTTACTGACCCTCCCAAGCCAGTATCAGTAGGACAGCATGATAAGGTGGTCAGAGTGTAAGGTCTGGGGTCAGATCCCATCTGTGTGATCTTCTACAAATTCCATAGTCTCTCTGAGTCTGAGTCTGAGTCTTTTAAATGAGGGCAAATAACAATACCTATCCTACTAGGTTGTTCTGAAGGGTAAATGAGACAATATAAAAAAGAAATTGCTAATTGTAAAATTATAAAATCACACACACACCCCCCCTAGTAGTTATTATTGCATAGGAGCATTCTTACAAATAAACTAAGGTACTAGAGGAAGAACTGACCAAGATAGCACTGCCCAGTAATAATACAATTAATACTATTCCTTTCCTTTCCTTTCCTTTCCTTTCCTTTCCTTTCCTTTCCTTTCCTTTCTCTTCCTTTCATTTATATTCTGTATCATTCCAGATAGCCAACATTACATTTCAGTCTTCCTGCAAGACAGATGATGCTCTGAATTTCAACCAGTGAAGGGCCAAACAATCGTGTTGATGATTTAGTTGTTGCAGGTCCCTTTTTCTGAAAGTGTGCTCCACACACCAACTGCATCATAAATACTTGGTGTGCTTGGTGCAAACCCAGATTCCTGGATCCCACCCCAGACCTACTGGAGTCAGAATCTCAGACCGTGGAGTCCAGCAACCTCATTCTAACAAGTTTTGTCTGGGTGATTCTTAAGCATATTTTAGTTTGGGAACTACTGCTTCATATAATTAGGATAGACCATTAAAAATTATGACCCCATAAAAATATACATGTTATGCATCCAGGATTGAACAGAAGTTGTTGAATCTAGAGTGGCTTCCTCCCCACCCACAGTGAAATTGCAGGTGTTCCATATAAATTGCAGGTAGCTTCCCTGCAGCTACCCCTCAGCCTTCAGGAAACCCCTGGGGTTCTGCCTCCTGTCCTCCTTTCCAGACATGTTGACTTTTTTCTCCATCTTCAGTTTCTATTTCCATTGTTTATAAGCTTTATTTCTCTACCCCTTATATTTATGACCAGGTAAACTTACACAGGGCTCTATTCCCAGCTTCTCCCCCTCCTGCTCTCTCCACAGGGATTTTCATCCCTTCTTTGACTCCACTTTCCATAGCCCAAGAGAAGATCTCCCATCAGACCCCTACATCTAGCCCAGGTCCCCAGCAGTATACTTGCTCCCCACTGCAACTGGAAGGGTATCTGCACAGAATGGTCTTTGTTGTAGCCACTGTGCTCTGTCCCCTGGGAGGTGTTCTGATCCTCTCACATGGCACAGCTATGCTCTGAAGCCCCATTAGTCAAAGTCTGGTCCAGGGACCAGTAGCACCGGCATCACTGGGGCTTGTTAGAATGCAGAAACAGCAGGCTCCTCTCCAGACCTACAAAATCAGAGTTGGCATGTGAACAAGATCCCCAGGTGATCCATATACACATCAAAGCTTAAGAAACACTGTTTTGAAACACTTTTTCTTAGAATGTTTATGAATCTGAAGAGTCCACACTGAATCTTCCAAATATGGGCAAGATCTCAGATGAAATATTTCAGATATTAACATGCATTATAATTACGTGTAGTGGAGGGACCTTCAAGATGGCGGAGGAGTAAGACTTGGAGATCACCTTCCCCCCCTCAAATACATCAAAAATACATCTACAAGTGGAGCAACTCCTGCAGAACACCTACTGAACGCTGGTAGAAGACCTCAGACTTCCCCAAAGGCAAGAAACTCCCCACGTACGTGGGTAGGGCAAAGCGGAGAGATACCCGCACAGAGGAGCGGTGCCGACCAGCACTCACCAGCCTGAGAGGCTTGTCCGCTCACCCACTGGGGCAGGTGGGGGCTGGGAGCTGAGGCTCAGGCTTTGGAGGTCAGATCCCAGGGAGAGGACTGGGGTTGGTTGCGTGAACACAGCCTGAAGGGGGCTAGTGCACCACAGCTAGCTGGAGGGAGTCCGGGAAAAAGTCTGGAACTGCCTAAGAGGCAAGAGACCATTGTTTCGGGGTGCGTGAGGAGAGGGGATTCAGAGCGCCGCCTAAATGAGCTCCAGGGATGGGCACAGACACCAGAGACGGGCATGAAACACTAAGGCGGCTGCTGCAGCCACCAAGAAGCCAGTGTGCAAGCACAGGTCACTATCCACACTTTCCCTCTGCCCTGGACACTGCCAGGGTCCCGTGATCCAGGGACAACTTCCCTGGGAGAACACACGGTGCGCCTCAGGCTGTTGCAGTGTCACGCAGGCCTCTGCCGCAGCAGGCTCGCCCCGCACTCCATACCCCTCCCTCCCCCTGGGCCTGAGTGAGTCAGAGCCCCCTAATCAGCCACTGCTTTAACCCCATCCATTCTGGGCGCGGAGCAGATGCCCTCAGGCGACCTACATGCAGAGGCAGGGCCAAATCCAAAGCTGAACCCCAGGAGCTGTGCGAACAAAGAAGAGAAAGGGAGATCTCTCCCAGCAGCCTCAGGAGCAGCAGATTAAATCTCCACAATCAACTTTATGCACCCTGCAACTGTGGAATAGCTGAATAGACAACAAATCATCCCAAAATTGATGTGGTAGACTTTGGGAACAACTGTAGACTTGGGGTTTGCTTTCTGCATCTAATTTGTTTCTGGTTTTATGATTATCTTAGTTTAGTATTTAGAGCTTATTATCATTGGTAGATTTGTTTATTGATTGGGTCGCTCTCTTCCTTTTTTTTAAATATATATATATTTTTTCCTTTTTCTCTTTTGGTGAGTGTGTATATGTATGCTTCTTTGTGTGATCTTGTCTGTATAGCTTTGCTTTTACCATTTGTCCTACAGTTCTGTCGGTCCGTTTTTTGTTTGTTTGTTTTGTATACTTTTTAGCACTTGTTATCATTGGTGGATATGTTTGTTGGTTTGGTTGCTCTCTTCTTTCTTTCTTTTTTTTATTACTTTTTTATTTTTTTATTTTTAATAATATTTCTTTTATTTTTTATTTTAATAGCTTTATTTTTCTTTATTTTTCTTTCTTTCTTTCTTTCTTTTTCTCCCTTTTTTTTGAGCTGTGTGGATGACAGGGTCTTGGTGCTCCATCCGGGTGTAAGGCCTGAGCCTCTGAGGTGGAAGAGCCGAGTTCAGGACATTGGTCCACCAGAGACCTCCCAGCCCCAAGTAATATCAAATGGTGAAAGCTCTCCCAGAGATCTCCATCTCAACACTAAGAACCAACTCCACTCAACGACCAGCAAGCTACAGTGCTGGACACCCTATATCAAACAACTAGCAAGACAGGAACACAACCCCACCCATTAACAGAGAGGCTGCCTAAAATCATAGTAAGTTAACAGACACCCCAAAACGCACCACTGGACACGATCCTGCCCACCAGAAAGACAAGATCCAGCCTCATCCAACAGAACACAGGCACTAGTCCCCTCCACCAGGAAGCCTACACAACCCACTGAACCAACTTTACCCACTGGGGGCAGACACCAAAAACAATGGGAACTATTAACCTGCAGCCTGCAAAAAGGAGACCCCAAACATAGTAAGTTAAGCAAAATGAGAAGACAGAGAAATACACAGCAGATGACGGAGCAAGGTAAAAACCCACCAGACCAAACAAATGAAAAAGAAATAGGCAGTCTATGTAAAAAACAATTCAGAGTAACGATAGCAAAGACAATCCAAAATCTTGGAAACAGAATGGCAAAGATATAAGAAACGTTTAACAGGGATCTAGAAGAACTAAAGAGCAAACAAACAATGATGAACAACACAATAAATGGAATTAAAAATTTTCTAGAAGGAATCAAAACCAGAATAACTGAGGCAGAAGAATGGATAAGTGATCTGGAAGATAAAATAGGGGAAATAACTACCGAAGAGCAGAATAAAGAAAAAAGAATGAAAAGAATTGAGGACAGTCTCAGAGACCTCTGGGACAACATGAAATGCACCAACATTTGAATTATAGGGGTCCCAGAAGAATAAGAGAAAAAAAAAAGGGAATGAGAAAATATTCGAAGAGATTATAGTTGAAAACTTCCCTAATATCGGAAAGGAAATAGTCAATCAAGTCCAGGAAGTGCAAAGAGTCCCATGCAGGATAAATCCAAGGAGAAACACACCAAGACATATCAATCAAACTATCAAAAATTAAATAAAAAGAAAAAACATTAAAAGCAGCAAGGGAAAAACAACAAATAACACACAAGGGAATCCCCATAAGGTTAACAGCTGATCTTTCAGCAGAAACTCTGCAAGCCAGAAGGGAGTGGCAGGACATATTTAAAGTGATAAAAGGGAAAAAACTACAACCAAGATTACTCTACCCAGCAAGGATCTCATTCAGATTCGACAGAGAAATTAAAACCTTTACAGACAAGCAAAAGCTAAGAGAATTCAGCACCACAAAACCAGCTTTACAAAAATGCTAAAGGAACTGCTCTAGGCAGGAAACACAAGAGAAGGAAAAGACTTACAATAACAAACCCAAAACAATTAAGAAAATGGTAATAGGAACATACATATCGATAATTACCTTAAATGTAAATGGATTAAATGCTCCAACCAAAAGACATAGACTGGCTGAATGGATACAAAAACAAGACCCATATATATGCTGTCTATAAGAGACCCACGTCAGACCTAGGGACACATACAGACTAAAAGTGAGGGGATGGAAAAAGATATTCCATGCAAATGGAAATCAAAAGAAAGCTGAAGTAGCAATTCTCATACCAGACAAAATAGACTTTAAAATAAAGACTATTACAAGAGACAAAGAAGGACTCTACATAATGATCAAGGGATCAATCCAAGAAGAAGATATAACAATTATAAATATTTATGCACCCAACATAGGAGCACCTCAATACATAAGGCAAATGCTAACAGCCATAAAAAGGGAAATCAACAGTAACACAATCATAGTAGGGGACTTTAACACCCCACTTTCACCAATGGACAGATCATCCAAAATGAAAATAAATAAGGAAACACAAGCTTTAAATGGTACATTAAACAAGAGGGACTTAATTGATATTTATAGGACATTCCACCCAAAAACAACAGAATACACTTTCTTCTCAAGTGCTCATGGAACATTCTCCAGGATAGATCATATCTTGGGTCACAAATCAAGCCTTGGTAAATTTAAGAAAATTGAAATCATTTCAAGTATCTTTTCCAAACACAGCGCTATGAGGTTAGATATCAATTACAGGAAAAAAATCTGTAAAAATTACAAACACATGGAGGATAACAATACACTACTAAATAACCAAGATATCACTGAAGAAATCAAAGGGGAAATCAAAAAATACCTATGGCTTCCCTGGTGGTGCAGTGGTTGAGAATCCGCCTGCCAATGCAGGGGACACAGGTTCGAGCCCTGGTCTGGGAAGATCCCACATGCCGCGGAGCAACTGGGCCCGTGAGCCACAACTACTGAGCCTGCGCATCTGGAGCCTGTGCTCCACAACAAGAGAGGCCACGATAGTGAGAGGTCCACACACCGCGATGAAGAGTGGCCCCCGCTCGCCGCAACTAGAGAAAGCCCTCACACAGAAACGAAGACCCAACACAGCCAAAAATAAACAAATAAATAAATAAATTTATTTTAAAAAAATACCTAGAAACAATTGACAATGAAAACATGATGACCCAAAACCTATGGGATGTAGCAAAAGCAGTTCTAAGAGGGAAGTTTACAGGCATACAATCCTACCTCAAGAAACAAGAAACATCTCAAATAAACAACCTAACCTTATACCTAAAGCAATTAGAGAAAAGAGAACAAAAAAACCCCAAAGTTAGCAGAAGGAAAGAAATCATAAAGATCAGATCAGAAATAAATGAAAAAGAAATGAAAGAAACAATAGCAAAGATCAATAAAACTAAAAGCTGGTTCTTTGAGAAGATAAACAAAATTAATAAACCATTAGCCAGACTCATCCAGAAAAAAGGGAGAAGACTCAAATCAATAGAATTAGAAATGAAAAAGGAGAAGTAACAACTGACACTGCAGAAATACAAAGGATCACAAGAGATTACTACAAGCAACTCTATGCCAATAAAATGGACAACCTGGAAGAAATGGACAAATTCTTAGAAAAACACAACCTTCCAAGACTGAACCAGGAAGAAATAGCAAATATAAACAGGCCAATCACAAGCACTGAAATTGAAACTGTGATTAAAAATCTTCCAACAAACAAAAGCCTAGGACCAGAGCTAACACCTATCCTTCTCAAACTCTTCCAAAATATAGTAGAGAGAGGAACACTCCCAAACTCATTCTACGAGGCCAACATCACCCTGATACCAAAACCAGACAAAGATGTCACCCAAAAAGAAAACTACAGGCCAATATCACTGATGAACATAGATGCAAAAATCCTCAACAAAATACTAGCAAACAGAATCCAACAGCACATTAAAAGGATCATACACCATTATCAAGTGGGGTTTAACCCAGGAATGCAAGTGTTCTTCAATATATGCAAATCAGTCAACATGATAAACCATATTAACAAATTGAAGGAGAAAAACCATATGATCATCTCAATAGATGCAGAGAAAGCTTTCAACAAAATTCAACACCCATTTATGATAAAAACCCTCCAGAAAGTAGGCATAGAGGGAACTTGCCTCAACATAATAAAGACCATATATGACAAACCCACAGCCAATATTGTTCTCAATGGTGAAAAACTGAAACAATTTCCACTAAGATCAAGAAGAAGACAAGGTTGCCCACTCTCACCACTATTATTCAACATAGTTTTGGAAGTTTTAGCCTCAGTTATCAGAGAAGAAAAAGAACTAAAAGGAATCCAAATCAGAAAAGAAGAAGTAAAGCTGTCACTGGTTGCAGATGACACAATACTATACATAGAGAATCTTAAAGACGCTACCAGAAAACTCCTAGAGCTTATCAATGAATTTGGTAAAGTAGAAGGATACAAAATTAATGCACAGAAATCTCTTGCATTCCTATACACTAATGATGAAAAATATGAAAGAGAAATTAAGGAAACCCTCCCATTTACCACTGCAACAAAAGGAATAAAATACCTAGGATTAAACCTACCTAAGGAGACAAAAGACCTGTATTCAGAAAACTATAAGACACTGATGAAAGAAATTAAAGATGATACAAACAGATGGAGAGATATACCATGTTCTTGGATTGGAAGAATCAACATTGTGAAAATGACTCTACTACCCAAAGCAATCTACAGATTCAATGCAATCCCTATCAAGCTACCAATGGCATTTTTCACAGAACTAGAACAAAACATTTCACAATCTGTATGGAAACACAAAAGACCCTGAATAGCCAAGGCAATCTTGAGAAAGAAAAATGGAATTGGAAGAATCAGGCTCCCTGACTTCAGACTATACTACAAAGCTACAGTAATCAAGACAGTATGGTACTGGCACAACAACAGAAATATAGATCAATGGAACAGGATAGAAAGCCCAGAGATAAACCCATGCACATATGGTCACCTTCTTTTTGATACAGGAGGCAAGAATATACAATGGAGAAAAGACAGCCTCTTCAATAAGTGGTGCTGGGAAAACTGGACAGCTACATGTAAAAGAATGAAATTAGAACACTCCCTAGCATCATACACAAAATTAAACTCAAAATGGATTAAAAACCTAAATGTAAGGCCAGACACTATAAAACTCTTAGAGGAAAACATAGGCAGAACACTGTATGACATAAATCACAGCAAGATCCTTTTTGATCCACCTCCTAGAGAAATGGAAATAAAAACAAAAATAAACAAATGGGACCTAATGAAACTTAAAAGCTTTTGCACAGCAAAGGAAACCATAAACAAGACGAAAAGACAACCCTCAGAATGGGAGAAAATATTTGCAAACAAAGCAACTGACAGAGGATATTTTCAAAGGAAGCAACTGACAGAGGATTAATCTCCAAAATATACAAGCAGCTTATACTGCTCAATATCAAAAAACAAACAACCCAATCCAAAAATGTGCAGAAGACCTAAATAGACGTTTCTCCAAAGAAGATATACAGATTGCCAACAAATACATGAAAGGATGCTCAACATCACTAATTATTAGAGAAATGCAAATCAAAACTACAATGAGGTATCACCTCACACCGGTCAGAATGGCCATCATCAAAAAATGAACAAACATTAAATGCTGGATAGGGTGTGGAGAAAAGGGAACTCTCTTGCACTGTTGGTGGGAATGTAAATTGATACAGCCACTATGGAGAACAGTTTGGAGGTTCCTTAAAAAACTAAAAATAGAACTACCATACGACCCAGCAATCCCACTACTGGGCATATACCCAGAGAAAACCATAATTCAGAAATACGCTTGCACCCCAATGTTCATTCCAGCACTATTTACAATAACCAGGTCATGGAAGCAACCTAAATGTCCATCAACAGATGAATGGATAAAGAAGATGTGGTACATATATACAATGGAATTTTACTCAGCCATAAAAGGGAATGAAATTGGGTCATTTGTAGAGATGTGGATGGGTCTAGAGACTGTCATACAGAGTGAAGTAAGTCAGAAAGAGAAAAACAAATATCGTGTATTAATGCATACATGTGCAACCTAGAAAAATGGTACAGATGAACTGGTTTGCAGGGCATAAATAGAGGTACAGATGTAGAGAACAAACATATGGGCACCAAGGGGTGAAAGTGATGAGGCGGGGGGGTGGTGGTGTGATGAATTGGGAGATTGGGATTGACATGTATACACTAATATGTATAAAATGGATAAGTAATAAGAACCTGCTGTATAAAAAGATAAATAAAATTAAATTAAAAAATTTAAAAAAAACCACATAGGGCAATTGAGCAAAAACATAATTACTGGTTCAAAGAAATTTTGGAGCCTAATTCATGGTGGCATCTTTCTTGACTTTACATTTAATTATAAGCCTACATCCATAAGAAAAGAGTAAGCTGGGATGAAGTGAGAGAGTGGCATGGGCATATATACACTATCAAATGTAAAATAGATAGCTAGTGGGAAGCAGCTGCATAGCACAAGGAGATCAGCTCGGTGCTTTGTGTCCACCTAGAGGGGTGGGACAGGGATGGTGGGAGGGAGATGCAAGAGGGAGGAGATATGGGGATATATGTATACATATAGCTGATTCACTTTGTTATACAGCAGCAACTAACACAACATTGTAAAGCAATTATACTCCAATAAAGATGTTAAAAATAATAATAATTATGTGTAGCTCTTGCTAAAAATATAGATTCCTGGAACACCACCTTGAAGATCCTGACTCAGTAGGTTTGGAATCTGAACTTTTACAACCACCACCAGTTATGTCAATGATCCTCATGGGGAAGCAATACTGGACTGGGGAAAAAGGAACAAGGAACAAGGAATGAGGTCACAGGTCAGAGCTTCCCTCCCTGGTTCACATAGGAATCAAGCCTGGAGACTCTAAAATTATACCATATACTAACAATGAGACGGCCAGTCCAAGTTTTTGTCTAAGGAACAAGGAATCCTCCATCAAGCATGTGAGTTATTGATACAATTTCCAAATGAAGTTTTATTGCTTTAAACCCGGTAATTCTTTAAAGAATCATTATATTTGCCACAGTGTACATGTTTCTATTTTTGATGTTATGTATATTTATCCAGAAATGTACTTATGCGATTGATGTTTAAGTCCACAAATGCCAAGAAGCTGATAAGTATTTAGTTTTCTCCTTTTGTTTGCCTGCCTACTGTGTATACACCAACATATTAAGCTTTGTCATGGGAAACAGATTTGTCTCTTTAGCAGTACACTGATGGAGTAGGGGTTAAAATTACTACTTCTAAAGAATTGTAGGACATAAAAAAATGCATGGTTTTGAATCACATCAAAACAATTCCTCTTATAAATGTAAGATAAATTCAACCAAATATCAGGATTTTGTAAAGCTTAAGAATGATTATCTGTTTGTTCTTAAATCGTTTGGGAAGAACAAGGCGAACAAGCATGACGTGTTTTCTTCTGGAGCAACTAAGTGTGATCATGCTCAGCTCTGCTTATTAATAGGCCAAGAAAGAGTTGAAGAAGCTTAAGTGTTATTATAAAGGATGTACTTAGAGATTGCCTTTGTAAGAAATAATTACGTTTAACACAAAACAGTGCTTTTGAGTGGATGATAGGCTAATTATTTTTAACAGCTTTATTGAGGTATCATTTATATACCATAGTACTCATTTTAAGGGTGCAATTCAGTATTTTTTAGAGAAATTACTCAGTTGTGCAACCATCATCAAAATCCAATTTTAGAACATTTCCAACGCTACAATAAAATCCCTTGTGCCCATTTACAGTTAATCCTTATTCCCACTCTCAGACCTGGCTACGGTTAAGCTAAGCCAAATTATTTTTAAAATACCTTTGTTGGGAAAATGATGCTGTTTTCCCTTATGTTCCATTGGAATAGTCATCATGGAGGGGGGTGTTAGAAAAAACTACGGGAAACCATTCTATCTACAAAAACAATCAAGATGCTTACACCCAGAATGCACCTGAGTGTACCAGGAATAACAAATATTTGGTAATCTAGAAGTTTAATGGTTATATTTAAAACTAAAACAGAATCCATGGGCTGGGAGTCAATCTTGGCAGGAATCACAATGCCTGAAATGACATTTACTGGTAATTAAAATCCAGATGAAGCACAAGCAGTTTGATAATTTACCTGGAAGGGCAACCTGGACTCTGGTGAAGTTTGTAACCTGTTCCAAGGGGCTCTGAAAAACACTGAGAAGAATACAAGGTTTTTTGGAACATGAAAAGTATATTTTTGTAATGACTTTGTTTGTCTTCATCCACTGCTTATGTCATTAGTTTACTTAGATACTTGTTTTCTTCAACATTCATTCGCTTTGCAAATATTTGAGTGCTTACTGTGTGATAGGCACCGGGATAGAATGATTTACAAAATATAGTTTTTCTGCCTTTCACAGAGCTTATAGTTTAACTTTCTATAACTTGAAGAGCTCATGCAAATCAGTAAAGGAATCACACTCCCCCTGTTAAAGCAGAATGGCAGCATGTGCATTTGGGCAGCAGCTAAGAGGGCATTGGAACCAGAGATCTAGCCCTGCCATGTACTAGCCTCTCTCATGTAATGGGTTGAGACACTGGGGGATCTTGAGATAGGAAAAATGTATTTTACATGTGGGAGAGATGTATATCTTTGGAGATCAGAGAGTAGACTGTGGTATGAAGAATGATGACCCCCTCCCAAATATGACCATGCCCTAACCTGTGAATATGTTACCTTACATGGCAAAGGGAATTTGCAACTGGTTTGCAAACCAGGAGGATGGGGAGATTACCCTAGATTACCAAGGTGGGCTAACCTAATCACATGAGTCCTTAAAAAAACCTTTCCTGGCTGTAGCCAGAGAGAGATAAGATGATAGATGAAGTGTCAGGGCGACTCAGTGTGAGGATTCAGCCCATTGTTGTTGGCTCTGAAGATTGAGGAAGGGTCTTATGAGCAAAGGAGTGTGGAGGGCCTCTAGAAACTAGAAAGGCGAGAAAACAGACTCTCATACAGAGCCTCCAGAAAGGAACACAGTGCTGTCAGCGTCCTGATTTTAGCCCAAGAGACCTGTTTCAGACTTATGAGCTACTAAACTGTAGGATGATAAATTTGTGTTGTTTAAGCCATTAAGTTGGCAGTAATTTGTTACGGAAACCATAGAAAATTAATAAATCATATTAAGCAACTTATAAAACCTCTCCAAAACCTATTTTCCTTACCTGTAAGATGAAGATAATGGTTCTGATACAATTGTTGTGAGAATTCAGCATAAACTGCAAAGTGGTGAGCATTGTGCCTGATGCCTAATGAGTACTTAGAAATAGGCTCAAAAATGGCTCCACGAAAGAGCTTTAAAAAGGAAGCAGGGACTTCCCTGGTGGTCCAGTGGCAAAGAATCCGCCTTACAATGCCGGGGACGCGGGCTCGAGCCCTGGTCAGGGAACTAAGATCCCACGTGCCGCGGGGCAACTGAGCCCATGCGCCACAACTACTGAGCTCACACGTCTCAACTGGAGCCCACGTGCTGCAAACTATAGAGCCCACGCGCTCTGGAGCTCGCATGCCACAACTAGAGTGAGAAAACCTGCACGCCACAACTAGAGAGAAGTCTGTGCACCCCAACAAAAGATCCCGCATGCTGCAACTAAGACCCGACTCAGGCAAAAATAAATAAAATAAATAATAAATAAATCTTAAAAAAAAAAAAAGGAAGCAGAGGAAATTCCTCTCATCACAAGTCAGAAGGCTCCCTTTGGTCCAGAGCCTGGTACCGACAAGATGTATGTGAGTTTAGGTGACTCTCATCCTCTCTCTGGGCTGCATGCAGTTTTTCCAAAGGAGGAATTTGAATTAGAAGATTAATTTCTAAGGGCACCTCCTGCTCTGACATGGATGAATAATATAAATGAAAAGCCATAAAACTTTTCCATCCAAGTTTGAAGAAATAAGATATTGTTATAACACAGACTCAGTGTGAGATTCAGAAGTTTGAGAGCCCCTTGAGCTTGATGGTTGCTTCCATAGCCATTGCCCCTGGTCTACAAGAGAAAATGGTTGAAGCTCTAAAACATCCACCTTCAGAAGGCTCTAGACCCACATTCCCCAGGTATGCATTCCCCTGGATTTAGGATCCCAGATAAAGCCTTCACAAAATCATTCCTGGTGTTCCTTCAGACACTAATCAAGACACTTAGAGCATAACAAAGAGATGAAACGCTCTTTTCTAGTACTATTTGGAAAGAGCTGCCAAATGTCAAAAATACCTTCAACTATTTTCTGTTGCAGAATTCTAAGTGCAATGAGAAAAGAGTTATTCAGAAAAGCAATGAGGAAATGAGAGGGAGTTTGGGGTTTGGGGCTGAGGGAATAATTGTGTCCACGGTGGGTTCCTGGAATATTCTGTTCACTTTATCAAAGGACTTTTTCCTTGCCAGGTTGTATCAATCCCACAGCACGAAGCAGTGATGGGGTCGGAGTGGAAATGATAGCTTCTCTGTGGGAGACCAGGCTGTGCTGGGATCTTTTAGTCTTCCCAGGACAATGGGAGATTTGAGTTAGCTTTGGAAAATGTCTCTGGATTTGGGGTCTTTCTGCAGGGGGTAGGTGTCAGCAGAGGCTGGGCTTGGAGGCCCCTCTCTGAGGCCTGACCTAGTCCTGCAGGCACCTCTGAGGCCTGACCTGCAGCGAACGGGCTGCGGTTCCACAGAGCACAGGGAACTAGGCTTTTCCTGCTATTGCTTTTCTGACTTCTCTTCTCTCTGTCTCCAGGGAGTCCTGGGCTGGGATATTCTCAGTAGGGGGCTACTCTCAGGCTGCAAGGAAATTAAGTTGTTTAGGGTTTTTCTCTTTCCCTGTGTTGGCAATACTTAACTTTTAGCTCTTTGCTTCTTGTCTTGGAAAAACAAAACAAAAAATAATTAGGGTTTTTAAAGAAAATCACATGAAACTTGGAAGGGATGTTCTTGTTCTTATATACAATTCTTGGGAAAATGAATCCATAAAATGATTTGATGAGCAAGCTGATAAAATCAGTTTCATAAATTGTGTATATTCTTTGGCTCAACACTCACATTTCTAGGAAATAATCATAATAAGTGTATCACATATGTAAAAAGGTATTCGTTGCAACTGGTTTATTCTAATTTAAAAAATGGCAACAATCTAAATGTTCATCATCAGGGGATTAGTGAAATATATTTTAGCAACACTACACAAATGAAATATTAGATCTTAAAAATGTGAAGTATGTGTTATATATAGTTAACTATATTAATATTTATATAAACACATATATAAAGAGAGAGATTTGGAAAGATGCCTAGTTTATAACTTTAATTAAAAAGGCATGTTAGGCAATAGTAAGTGTAATAACAAGCCATTTTTATAAGGAATACTTGTATTTCTTTATTAATTAAAATAAAGCTAAAATGTAGTTTCCAAATGTTAACAGAATTAACAAAAAGTAATAATTACATTGCAATTTCGAATTAGCAAAAATTTTCAAAGAGATAATGGATCAGTCAATCACATTATGTCCCTCAGTCCTGGAAGTAAGTCCTGATTATTGGGCTGGAGAGGACTTGAGGGCAGGGGCTGGGGGAACTTATCGAAGTGAAGTTGTCCAGTGAACAGGGTCCAGGGAATGGAGACATCCAGTAGTTCCCAAAGGACAGGATGTAACATGTAAAACGGTACCTACCAAGTTTACCTGCCCAGAGGCTAGTGGGTGGTGCTTTACTGGATGTGAAATGGGGCAAGGCTTGAAAGCTCTTGAAACCAAGGAATACCAGAAATCCATACTTTGCAAGTTGGATTCTTTTTATTTTTCTTATATCTCCCAGGTGCCTTCCCTTTATTTTTTATGTTTTATGTTTGTAATTGTGATGGATTAAAAATGGTCATAAATTATTTGCCACTTCTCCTATCAAGCAGCAGAACAGGGGGTTGGGAGGGAGTCTAAGGTCCCCTCCCACGTGACGCGGAGGTTGGCCACGTATGTGACTTGCTTTGGCCAAAGCTATGGGCTATGAACAAACATGACTCAAAAAGAAGCTCGATAGGTGCTTATGCACTGAGGCCTATCCTCCTGGAACTCTTTGAGGCAGCCATGCTGTAAGAAAGCTGGTCTAGAAAGGCCACGTAGGGGAGGACCGAGGTACTCAGGCTGACAGACAACACCACAAATTCCCAGACGTATGTGTCAGGTCACCTTAGACCATCCAGCCACTCTATTCATCATCTAGCATCATAGGAGTAAACCCAGAAGAACCATAAAATCCTGATCAATAATAAATAATTTTTATTTTAGTCCTAAGTTTGAGGTATTTGGTTATACAGCCATAGACAACTGATACAGTCTTATTAATGTTCTTTCTGTAAACCCCAGCAGTTTCAGCTGTGCTATGGAGTGACAACACTGTCCATAAAAGCAGAGATTCAAATGGTGGGACTTAGTGGGACCGAGGCCAGACCATTCAGTCATTTACCACCACCTCCTAAACCGGGAAAAAGAGTGCTCTTCCAAAGCAGCTTCCTGCTCAAATATTGAGAGACTCTTTAAAGGGAATCATTACCGGAGAGACTATTTTACCCTGTTGGGAGTCTTATGACAAGTCTTTTTGATTTGTGAGCAGAAAAAAACATAACCATTATTTAATAATAGCAAGAAGATTAGATAACATTGCTTGATCACTTTCACTGTAGTAGGACTAGAATTGGTACTATTATCACCCTCATTTTGCAGGTGGAAAAACTGAGCCTCAGAGAAGTTGACAACTTGCCCATGCTCACACAGCCAGTAAGTTGCAGAGCCTGGCTTCCAACTCAGATTTGAGAAAGCCCTTACTCTTAGCCACTACTGAATATCTCCTCTCAAATTTCATGCTAATTTCCTTTTCTTTTCCTGAACAATCCACTCAGATGGGAAATGAGTCACTTAAATGTCTGTCTCAGTTTTCTCATATGTAAAATTGGAGTGATGATAGTGCCAGCCCCATGCGTTTTTGATGAGGATTACATGAGATGGTGTGTAAAGCCCTTAGACACAGTGCCTGGCCTCCAGTGAGCCCCGGTAGCTGGTTGTAGTGAGAGGAAAGTGGTGATGGCAGTGTGGAAGCAGCAGCAGCATTAGTTCCAAAGGGAATGAGAACGTGCTGGTGTGGTGACGTCAATCCCTGGGGGAAGAGCCGTGCTTCCACCCTTGACTTAGACTTAACTCCGTGATTTGGTCTCTGCTGCAATGTCCCTCAGATGTGCTAGATACTTTGCCGTGCAAATCACCTGGACCCACAACTTCAGCTTCTGGGAATGAGGGGACAAACAGGCACCAAGAATCCCTCCCACTACAATTAATGGAATTCTGGCTCTTGGCTTCCCTGGGCCCTCGTCAGCCACTGCAGGACCTAAATTCAGTGATCCTGGTTGGCTGAGAAAGACAAGGAGTCACCTGCAGAGTCACTCCGCAGGTTCAGCTGGCCGGCAGCGAGCAGAAACTGTGTTTGGCTATCGCCTACTCACTTCCTGCCCCCTTCCCATTTCTGTTATTCACATGAACAGCCAAATTAGAAGATAATAGGATTTTGCTTTAGACATTACAAGGAGTGCATTGTCACCTATCTTTTGTACCCAGGACATTTCTTCACAGGAGACTGAAGCCTGGAGTTTGCCAAAAGGCATATATAGAGCTTCCAAATGCCTGCTCTGGAGACAAAACCCATGCATTTTAAATGCCATCAAGTTTGCTTTTCAGCAGATGACTCAACTGTCATCACCAGGAAAATTTTCAGCTGTCTAACACCTTCTTTCACCCAAAATGTAGAAGGACTTTGGGAAACTGAAAGATTTTTTTTTTTTCTCGTAAAACACCGTTCTCCCTCTACCATCCACCTACTGTTCGTCATTCTGAAAATGTAGGGAGGGCTACTGTCAATCTACTGGTACCCAAATGTCCAGCGAAGTCACCTTGACTTTGAAGATCTAAATAAAATTGGCTTTAACTTCTAGCCCTTATCTTGGGGAGGTTCAGGGCTCTCCCCAAGACACTGGTGAATTCCCAGGGCGGATATCTCACGCTACCTCTTTATCCGATTTCCTTGTCCTTCCGAAGCTTCTCCCCACTGACTTCTTGTGTACCCCCCTGCTCTCCCCCACTTCAGCCACTCTCTCCTCTCTGGCCCACTGACTCAAAATGTAAAAACACCACTTTTCCCTGATTCCTCCAAAAGCAGACGCTTGAGACAGTTGTGTGCAATGAAATTTTACTAAACAGCTGGACTGAGAATAAGAGAAAAGACGACAGAAAAATTAAACCTTCTTATTCTTCAAAAATATTTCTGTCAAGCCTTCTTTAGGGAATTTTTCACTAGTCATATTTATGTCTGACGCCTCCCTATCTCTTGCAAAATACAGTCATCCTTTTTGGGGGGCCACACCTAACTCAAAATTCTCCTGTCTTTTCTGCAGGAAAGTCAAGTTTCCTCTTGGTCTCATCCCTCTCCTCCCTCCGTACACAAGAGGATTCGAAATCAGGCCCATCCATTCAGGATTGTTTCTAAACAAAGACACTTTTCTATGGAGAAGAATTCTAATGTAGTAAGTTCAGGTCAATACTTTCTCTGGGAAGCTGCATTGTGGAGGGGAAGATGCACTGAACTAGGAGTCAGGAGACCTACGTTTGAATCCTGGCTCTGCTGTTTCCTAGTTTTTTTACTTTGAGCAAAATAACTTACTGTCTCTGAGCTTCTCTCTTCCCCTGAAATATACATCTAATGAATCTCTTCCAGGTTTCGCATTAGTAACAGATTGGATATGGAAGTATGATTGGGATTCAGAAATTGATTCATATGATTGCTGTATGCCAGGCGGTTCGGGTGATGCAGAGCTACCATTGAACAACCTGACCCCTTCTCTCAGGACCTCACACTTTAATTGAAGAGAATAGGCGATGAAGACCATCTGTGGGGAACCAGGAGGCCAGAGGAGGAGGAGATCCCTACAGGCTGGGAAGGTAAAGGCAGACTTCCTGGGAAGATGGGCTGGGCTCAAGCTGAGCTTTGAAGGGTGTGATGAGGGGAACAGTCCATTTCAGGTAAGGAGGAAGATGGGAAGATGGGGCCAAATTTCTGTATGTCAGATGATAAACTCAAGGTCTATGTAGGGTTCCTTAAAATAGACACGCAACGACTTTTTTTTTTAATCCGAGGAAACCTTTGGATGCTCTACACAGAACATTTTGCACACAATCCAGGAGGCTCACCAACTCTCAGACTCCAGGAAAAATCTTTTGTTTTCAAAGCTTCATTCTTCCATTTCCAGTCTTGAATCTCATTTTTCCCTCTTTGGAGTCAAAACTTTTCAGTCTTAGGATCTGTCTATATTGATTTTTCCTGGAGTCTTTCTATGCATAGAGCTATTGGGGTTTTAGCTTAGCCCCAAAAATGAGATCCTTGTTTCTTGCCCATGTTCAAAACCAATTAAGAAAGGGGGACAAAAAGGAGCCATGTAGATGAGGATCAAAATGTTATCTTAATTTGTGTCAAAAATTATTTCAGGTGGTATAGCTTAGAAATGTGACAGCAATGAACTTCCTGCCCTCAGGTTAGGTCTTAGAACAGTACCCTGGTGAGAAACACTGAGGCTACGGAGCACGTGCTTATCAGGATCACAGCCACGCACTTCTCAAGGGAAGGAGAGCAGGAGAGTGGACTCCATTTGCTTAATACTTTTAATACATTATGTCTACCAAATCAAGGAACATATGCCAATCACTGCCTCTTCTTAACCAAGGAACTTACCTGACCTCTTTGAAGAGGAATAATGTCCGGAGCAAGAGACCAGGACCATATGGTGGAAATCCCTCCTCATTAGACAGGGGAGTGGGGAAAAAAATGCATGCATGTACTCTAAAAGGGAACCACTTTCCTTCTTTCAATCATTCGGTCATTCAATAGATACACAATGAGTTCCTAATATATTTCTAATTACTGTTCTAGGCTCTAGGGATAAAATGGTGAAGAAGAGACATGGGGTCTGCCCTCCTGGAGCTTTCTCTCTGGAGAATGAGATGGATAATAAACAATTAATTCTACCAATAATACATATTACTCACTGTAATGTGAGAGCAATGGTTGAAAGGTATGTGGTGCTGTCAGAGTGTCTAACGTGTGGCCTATCAGAGTTAAGTCAGCAAGGACTTTCCCAAGCAACACTTTAGCAGACAAGGATGTTCTAGGTCTTTGCTTTGACTCCTCTTCTTCCTTATGCCATCACTTGGAGTGGACTTGTGATTCTTGCTTTGACTCCTCTTCTTCCTTATGCCATCACTTGGAGTGGACTTGTGATTCTTGCTTTGACTCCTCTTCTTCCTTATGCCATCACTTGGAGTGGACTTGTGATTCTTGCTTTGACTCCTCTTCTTCCTTATGCCATCACTTGGAGTGGACTTGTGATTCTAGTGTATGCTTTGGCACATCTCCAAGACACAACCTCTGAGATTGGCTCCCACCCAAAATAAATGACCATCTTAAATCTCAAAGACCATATCTGTCATGTCCACCCCTCGGTGGGCAACACTTGTCAGATGAGATGGGTGGCTTTCCTCAACTTGCCTCCCAGAGATGGTTTCCCAGCAACTGTGTAACACAGAGGTGGTGGAATTCTGGAAAGAACTGCATTTCTCTTGTCCTGGATGCAACTTCTTGGATCATAGATAAAGTTAAAATGTAAGCACATAGAAGTAAAAATGAATTAATGATACTTAAAAATACAAATTTTAATCAATAAAAGACACAAATGAGTATGATAAAAGTAGGTGGCTAATGGGCTATCAGTGATTCTAAAGACCAATATAACATCAAAAATTAGCTGAAAATGATTTTATGCCAGAATATTAATGAAATATAGAATTGTGACTCAATAAATGATATGGATATGAGACAGAGAGTATCCATGGAAGTGTCAGTTTGGTTATGAAATCAGAATAGAAATTAATTCTGAAAGAGATGCTCCCAAGGAAATAGAAAAGAGATCCAGCACGAAGCTTCCCCACACTGCCTCTGAACGCCAGAATCAAAGGTAAACAGAAAACCGGGAACAAAGGAGAATCACTTGATGTGGACTGGACAGGGCTGACTGTCCTGTATTACGAAGTCCAGGCTCAGCGAGACAAAGACAAAGGCGCTGGGCAGGCTGGATGGATGGGGAGTCAGGAGAGCCCATTAGGATGCAGGGTAGGATCTTGGGATGTCATATTGGAGGTGACATCATTCCACAGGGAAAATTCAAGAAGAAAGCGAATCCATGGAAGAGCCTGGGATTCAAAGACAAGCAAAAGAAAAACAGTCAAGTTTGGTAGTGAGGATTCAGATACAAATGGTCCTGTGCAGTTTCATTTGACAGTGTTTGTTTATGTTGGCGTTCCTTTCAGAAACCCTTGGGCCCTTTTCCACATTCCCACGAGTTCATCTGTAATAGTTGTTTTTTTTTTTTTTTTTTAAATGGACACTGACAGTTTTTTTTGTTTTTTTATTTTATTTATGGCTGTGTTGGGTCTTCGTTTCTGTGCGAGGGCTTTCTCCAGTTGCGGCGAGCGGGGGCCACTCCTCATCGCGGTGCGTGGGCCTCTCACTATCGCAGCCTCTCCTGTTGCGGAGCACAGGCTCCAGACGCGCAGGCTCAGTAATTGTGGCTCACGGGCCCAGTTGCTCCGCGGCATGTGGGATCTTCCCAGACCAGGGCTCGAACCCGTGTCCCCTGCATTGGCAGGCAGACTCTCAACCACTGCGCCACCAGGGAAGCCCCCATCTGTAATACTTTTAAAAGAACAGCCTAGGTTCTGAAGCCTAACAGATACCATCTGATAAGATTCTGGGAGAAGGTAATCCACCTTGTCAAACGAGAAGAGTGCAGATACAAACCAATCTTAGGCTACAACATAAAAGAAGATGCAGGAAAATGGAATTTATTGAAAGCGTTCCATTCGCCACACTGTAACTAAAGCAATATGAACATCATTTTTCTATTTGTATCTAAATAGGGTAACTATGGACAAAACAGATGTATGTGAGGTGGTAGAGGGGATAATAGTGGGCAGGGAGTAGAAATGAAATCTATTGATCAAAAACACAAAGAATCTGGGAATTCCCTGGCAGTCCAGTAATTAGGACTCTGCACTTACCCTGCAGGGGGTACTGGTTCAATCCCTGGTTGGGGAACTAAGATCCTACAAGCCCTGTGTGGCCAAAAAAAAGAAAAAAGAAAAAGAAAAGAATCAGCTGAAAAATGATTTTTTGCCTCTAGGTCAATGAACTGTAGAATTCTGAATCACATACCTTTTGCTACTACATTTTTAAAGTCTTTAAAATCTCCAGTCTTATCCCCTACTGCCCCTATCTGTCACCTAAATATCCTGCTGTAAATTTTATATGTATATATATATCTTAGCTGATGAGTACTTAGTTCTGGAGCAGGTAAAGAGAATGTGGTTTATAGTATCTCAGTACCACCAGGTCAGTCATTATTCAGAAGTAACAACTGGGATAGATTCTACCAATGAGATATAATGGGTTTTGAAAACACAATAACATTCAGTGACCAAGCAGCTGGGATGTTTTATAGCTGGGGAATAAAAGTATTTATCACTTCTCTCTAAGAGACTCAGGAGCTGTGTGTATTGCCATCTATTGTTAGTATCATAACTTGAAACTATTCACTTTCTCAAAGTTCCAAAGAACTCCAGGATATATATCATAGAAACAAAAACTACTTAAGTTCCAGTAGGCAGAAACCTCCTACATCAAACTCCCACAGTCCAGAAGGCGAAGTAACGAACTTATATGTGTAGACTTTGATAAGCCCATAAAGTTTAAGATATTTCCAAAATTTCTAAAAGGAATGCAATACATTTTAGTACCTAACTGTTGTACTTTCTTTGGGAGAGAAAAAGGAATGGACACAGAACATCAATTTTCTCCAGTTCATATTAAACCATCTAAGTACTTTAAGACTTCCTTCAACTTATTGCACCCAATTTATTCTTAAACTAAGACAATTTTCATTGAAATGCCTTTGTTCATATTCATTTTGAAATTAAAAGCTGTTTTTAAATGCTAACAAGGACGTGGTAAAACTAGCACTTTTGTACACTGCTGGCAGGGGTTTTGATCTGCACACCCATTTTCTGGTCATGAGACCTCCCAATCCCTTAGATTCAGGAATTTCTCTTGACTTGGATAGCCACTAGTTTGGGGCTTGCATGTGCAATGTTCCCAATAATTTTATGAGATAAATCCTCAAAGTGTCATTTTAAGACCCGGTTTTGCACTGGAAGTGAAAGGACTGGGGACAAGATACAAACATGAAACATCCAGAGAAAGAAAGATGGTCATAGAGAAAAAGAAAAAAGTGAGGAAAGCAAAGTAAAACAAAAGCACAACAACAACAAAAACCATAACAAACTTGTAAACAAATTGAAGAAATCTAATGGTATGAAGCCATCAAAATCACCAATTTGAAAATGGATTTGCTCTGGGTGACATTAAATTTATGGGATAGTCCCCAAACTATTAAGATGCATATATCTAGGAGGCTTGAATGCACTAATGTTTTTGTTGTCAGAAGTTTGTCATTCTGTCTAGACAGGAGAGGAAGAGAGGAGTGAGGTAGGAGATGTGGAGAAAGAGAGAGAAAGAAGGAGAGAGGATATATCAGGAGAAAATACACTACAGCCAAGAGTGTTTTCACCTTGATAGCAGGTAGTCATTCCCAATACATATCCAGTTGAATGATTTTACAGCTTTTTGGCCAGAGAGAATTCTGAGATAGAAATGTCTGAGATATGTAATTGTAACAACAAGTATATGTTCTGAAATTATAGATGCTGCATGTTATTGTTTCATTGCATACACGGGACTTTGCATTCAAGGGGAAACATTCCTCCAAGAAGCTCAAGGCATTTTATAAAATCTAATTCCAATCAAACACTATAGTAGGCATAATAAATCATCATATAGTAATTATGATGATTAGTAATTACTAATCATCATATAGTAAATTAATAAATTATCATATAGTAGGCATAATAAATCATACTCTCTTTAAAAGAGAGTATTCTCAGTGGGAAGGTAGAAATTTGTCTAAAACTCTGGCAATAGCTACATACTTCTCTTTCCTTGATTTATCCAACAAGGCCCTCTTTAAAATATGACTACCGAAAAAAACATTTCTGCAGGAAGCCATGCAAGCTTTTTTAAAAAGGAAAGAGAACTAGAACCCTCTTTATACTTCCTTTTTATTAGTTTTCAGAAATTTTCGTTAGAGCAAAGTTTCAAATGTCTAAGTAGAAAAAATGAGAAGCAAAGTTTTAAAAGCAAAAGTGACGATGCTGATATAGGTTCTGTTTGCAACCTCAGGCCCATTCTCCATCCTCTTCACCCAGCTCTGTGCTCAGGAGACCAACCTCCATGGATGCATTCTCTGGAACCCCTTGCCTCTGGCTTCCTGTTGGGTTCAGCCATGGGGGCAGTGCACCAGCAGGCTGTCAGAGGAACAGAGGGAGGTGGGGGGATTTATTTCCTTGCTCCATCCCTGCTGGGTCACAGTTTGGGTGTGACTGCCATCCCTACAGCCACAGCTCCTGTCAGGTGGCCCCATCTGTGGTTTTAGCTCTTGTGGCGTTGCAGGAGCCTGTCTCTCCTTTCATCCCCACAGACCGAAGGGGGTAATGGCTTCCCACTGTCGCCAGACCCTCGGTGTCACCATCCATTATTAACATCCTTAACGCTGCCCACTCTTCTATAAATAGACCTTGCAGGAGCTGAGAGTTGATTCATTCCAAGCGATTCCTGGAGACAATGAGGGGATCACCTAAGCAGACAGAAGAGAGGATGGAAGAGTGTGGTCCATCCCTCCTGACTGAAAAGCAGATAATAATTCCTTAGAGATGAGAAAGAGCAAACTTGACTTCAATTCAACCTTCTACAGTTCACTTAGAGGTGAAATGTCAGACATCCATAATTAGTAAAATAATTTAATTTAAATGCTCAGCAAATCTAGTTATAATGTTATCTTGGAGATTCCTGAGTGAGTCTTTTGCAAGCAGTGTGGTTGGTCTTAATAGCTCCCTTTTTGGGACCCAGAGAAGCTGCATTGTTATATCTGAAAATATCTGATGCCAGGTGGATCTGGTCAACCACCTATTTATTTAGTAGGTGCCCAGGTGGGGAGAGACACTGCCCAGCTCACCTGGCAGAAAGAGGTCAGGGATAGAGAATTGATCTCTGAATACAGACAGTTATACTTTCAGGAAAAGGAAAGACGGAAACACAGAGAATTGCAAAAATTTAAAGCAGGAGGAAGCCATAAATATCTCCTTGTCAAATTCCTTCACCCACCATTTTCCTCAGATAAGGAAACTAAGATTCCCAAAAGAATTAGGGACTGACTCACTCTTGCAAGGCCAGTACTAGAATCCAGGTCTCTATCTTCCCAGAATGCTCCTGTCCAGAAGGATAAGTGGCCAGGATCACATCTGTTTCTCTGGGCTCATCCGTCTGAATAGTTGGCAGATTTTCGGGCTCTCACAAATATGGAGAGCTCTGAGATAGGGGAGGACATCCAAGTTTCTTCAGTTTACACTGCTGTGTGGGCCCACTGTTAACATTTCTTGAGAGATAAACAGGAGATATACCTTTTTTTTCACCAGGAAAAATCACAAGTTTATTGCAATGTCATCAACAGACTTTCCTTTCAATTTCTGCACATGGAAAGATATCTATGTCTAGGCTCAAACCTGGCCCCTTTCTTGAGGCTACTTATTTGGGTTGCTTGCTCGTAGGCAGTTTGGCTGGTGGACAAGATGATAGTTAACGGAACATGCTTTTGTTGCCCGGAAACAGGTTCCAAAATAGCCATTCACAGAAGGGAAGAGATTCTCACTGGAATGTGTACAAATCAGTTTCCCCACTATCACTTCCCTGGACCTCCCTTGCCATCTGTGGCACCCCCATGCAGACTCCCTTATCCCTGAGACTGGGAAGAGAAGACATTTGCTCCATGTGTTCTGACTGCATGCTGGGACAGCTGGAGAAAATAGATAGGGTAAGCTATTCATGTCGGACATCATGGCTTCTAACTAGTAACATTTATGATGGAGATACCTGGGCTTCCTCAAATGGTAAGAACCATTTTGGAGGGAGATAGATAGAGCTCTTTGTACTCACCAACGAAGCAGAAAGTCTAAAGTTTGTAAATACCAATGGCTGTGCAGCCAACAATTGGCTGAATGAGCCAGGTGTCTATTAGGACCAGAAGAGTGGGTAAGAATAGTGAGAAAACAGGTCATACTGGTAGACTCTAAAATCAATTATCCAGGTAGACCTGGCCATGTAGCAGGGGAATGAGTTCAGAGGTAAATCCAAAATGCAGAAATAAGCCCAGAGGAAAAGAGGAAGACAGATTTTAATATAGATAGCAAAAATCCCAAACTAAGAGTCCAAGATATATTCTATCTCACAAAGGGGTCATGGTCAGGGATGATCGAAAGCACGAGAGGGATTGTGGGTAACTTTACAGCATGATGGCTGCAGATAGAAGAAAATCGGTCATAGAAAAGCTCTAGACTTTGTTTCTTTCTGGCAAGGAAAGAGGGACACTAATGCCTTTTCTACTTTAGACTTTCTTTGGCTACTTCTGTGGGTCTAAGATTGTTCAAAGGTATTGGTTACCCGATTCCATAGATTAGGAATCCGAGACCAGTGAGGCAAAGTAATTTACTTAGGGCCATCTAGCTGAGTAATGGCTCCTGTTGAACTAGAGCCAAGGTCTCCTAATAGCAATGAGGCAGAGAGAGCACAAGATAAGAAGTTTAAAAACAATTGATCCTGATTCTGTTGCTTGGGTTAACCCCTTCATCTCCCTGATTTCTTCATCTATAAAATGGAGTTAATAACAACTATTTCATGGGATTGTATGAATTAAATCATATAAAATAATATGTGTATAAGCTATCAAGCAACATGTTATACAAATATAATATGTGATATGCCTACCTCGATGCTACTTTTTCAGAAACCTTTATGGACAAAACTAAATGGTTTCAACCTGTCATGAAAACATTCAGATAGCAGATTACACCAGGAATTCCCACACGTGGCATCCATTTCAAAACAATTTATTTCCTTCCACTCAAAAGAGGACTACATGGACAAATAAGAACATGTTGCCCACCTATTATGTGTAGCCCCACCATGTGCTGCACAAAATCAGGCATCTGACCCAAGTCATAAATTATATCCCTCTTTCTACGAACAGCCAGAATATGGCTACTGCAGAAAACTGAATGACGACAATACAGCATTTCATCTCAATAAGAACTTTGACCGTAAAAGTCTCTGAACATTTCTTAGAGTGGTGAGGATTAACCTTTTCAGACGTTCCCAGGCTTAGATTAATGATTCCCATGAATTCTCATTTGACAGATCTATGACATGGCCCATACATACTGCAGGGTATCTGTCAAGTTGCTAAAGGCTTAAACAAGGAATCTTAGTACTTCATACATCTAAAGCTTAACAGATTCTATTTTTTATATTTTCCTCAAGCCACATCATCACCACCATCACTATTAACCACAGGCATCATACTGAGATGTGCTTTCTTTTGTATGGGGACCATATACATTTCTAGTTATCAGGGAGCAAAAAACAAAGAGTGGCTCTGGTGTATACCCCATTTTGTCTAGCAAAATGGCTTTGTTACCAGCTTAAGGATCCAAAGACCAGCGTGTCCAAATCCTCCAGCCTCTCCTCGTGGCTTAGTAAAATTGAGTAATCTCAACAATAGGCACTTAAAATTTTTTTGAAGATCAGAGCAATAATTGGATACCATGTACAGATGCCCATTGTCTTGTTCTCCTATCCTGGATCCTAGGTTGGAGAGCCCTTTGAGGCCTGAGCATTTTTCCCCTCATGTGTTTAAGATGGAGGTGATATTTATGACTCCCTGAACTGTGATTTGATGCCTGCTGTGTACCCGTCCCCCCATATTTTAGCCTGTTGATTCGCCAAGTGGAGCCATGAGGGGTCCACTTGTGCCCACCATTGTCACATGAATAAGAGGGACCCTGACTTGCCTCTCATCATATTCCTGACCCCATCCCCTGATCCTGCTTCCTTGTCTCTCGCTAGATTATTATCTTGTACTTCTCAGTCAAAAGAGTAGGCTCTAATCAGTACTGGCTCAACTGCTTTTTCTTACTTCAGGATACAGTTTGCTTCTAGTCATACTACAAAGGGAAAGATGCCTCTGGTCAGATCTTAGGAACCACTGTAAAACTCTCTCTAATTTATTGTACATTTTAAACCAAAACGGACCTGGAGTAGAGCCCTAAGCCTAAGTAGCATAACTTTTAATTATCTTCCAAGGGAACAGAATCCTAACAACAGTCTGTAGAAATTTTCCCCACACTGGCTGGCAAATGCTTTCCTTCTTCCCAACCCTCATCCTGTGAGATAATAACAAATGGAATTTTATAAACTTCTCTAAGCAGAAGAAAAAACTGTCAGTCATCACTCCTGCCCTAGCCAAAAGCAAAACAAAACCAAAGAAAAAAAAAGAAAAATGCACTGAATTAACAGCCAAATTCTCAGCCCTTTGTCGTAGGCTTATGTACACCAGAGCATGACTGCGAATGCCCAAGCCTTGCAGAAAGGAAGCGCTCAGGCAATGACAAAGAGGGAGTAGACTCGGGCTGGAGGGAGGGGTTTCCCAGCTCTACCACTGTGATAGGCATTTCTCAACTGGAAACAAAGCCAGAGGCCACAGGTCTGCTACAGTGTCTGACTGTGCCCTGCACAAGGATGCCCACAGGAGGGCAGGGGGTGAAATTAAGACCAGGAGCTCTTCACCTAAAGCCTAGAAAAGGTGTATTTTTTAATTCACCCAAAGACCCAACCACTTGGCAAATCTTGTGTCCATAAGGCCGCCAGGCTGTCTCATTTAAGACCAGAGGGTACACCCCCTGCCAGGATGAAAGGCTCCTCTCTTCATGCCCCTGATCAGCTCAGCCATCTCCTCTGACCCATCTCTCCTGGGTAAGGAGAAGAGGAGGAGAGGAGAAGGAAGGGGAGGAGAGGGGAGATGTGGGGAGGGGAGGGGAGGGGAGGGGAGGGGAGGGGAGGGTAGAGTGGGAAGCATTTTTGCTCAAAATTAATAGGAATCAGGTCCAACTACAAGCAGCCGCCCTGGCCATTTTCCTGGAATGTCTCATCTTGACCTTAGCAAGCCAACATCAATGTTGTATCTGTCTCCAAACAGAGGCTGAATGGGATGCAGCTGCTCTGTCTGTCAGTGTCCGAGCCCAGCTGACCAGCTCCATGTTCCTTCCCCCACTTTGTCTGCCTCAGTCCCACACATGTACACAGTCCTGCTGTTTTCATACCTGTGGAGTCAATGGGAAAGTCAACTAGGCTCATGGAAAAGCAGGGGACCAAAAACTCCCTAATGGGTCCAGTACTCTTCCCTGTCTACAGGAGGTATTGCAAACTTTTACTCACCTCTCTGTCTTTCAGGGACTGATATAAAATGTGAATATGGTTGTTTGGTCCCCAATGTCTTCCCTGATCTGTCACTGTCACCCTGATTCATCAGCCTTGTATGTTAACACTGCCTACATTGCAGTGATGGTCTGACAGCACGAAACCGCTCTTCATTCAAGCTGTCCTCACGGTTACAGGTCAACACTTGCATTTACTCTCACACCGTTGTGACTTACTCACCCTACAATGCTGATCTCTGCCATTGCGTCAAGCACATCGTATTATAATAGTTGTGTTTGACTGGTCACTGTACTGAAACTCTGTAAGATATTTAGGGAGAAGCACCACGGCTTAGTCAACTCTGAATTTCCAGCACTGTGCACAGTGCCTGACACTTGTCAGTGCTCCATGAGTGCTATGTGAATAAGTGAATTGAATGAATGACAGTGGAAGTGGGATCAGTGAACATAATTTGGTTGGGGGTGAATTAGGTGAGAAGAAAAAGGTTGCAGTTGAATTTGGAATCAAAAACGTTTCTTTTCCTTCTTTCTGTCTTTCTTTCTTTCTTCCTTAATTTCTTTTCCTTTCTTTCCTATTATTTTCTTTTCTCCCTTTCTTTCTCATTTTAAGGAATGCCTAAACTAACAGGTGGAATGAAAGAAGGTGAAGATAAATGACACCATGGATAAAGTGTATGGATGGGGAATAAAAAGTTGAGGGATATCACACAGGCCATCTCCCTTTTCCTGATGAAAACAAAGGGAAAGTGTGCAGATGGTGAGGGGATTCTTCAGACGAGACAGTAAAATGATAAGACCCCTACTTATAAATTAAGCGTCCTCATGATAGAGTTGCTCAAGTGTTCAGCAACTTAGGAAAGGCTGGGTTTCTATAGATAAGGGAATAGGACAAGAGGGAGTTGATAGACTGGATGAAGTAGGAGAATCAGAAACTGGAGGTCTCTGGGAAACAGAAGAGAGTGTTTGTGAGAAAGAACGGGTCAGAGATCTGGGAGGAGAAAGGACTGTCATCAGGTCTCTAACATGGAGTGGTCCCAAGAGACACTGAGGAATACGTGCTGAAGGAAAGAGGAAGATACAGCCGCCAAGTGGAGGGGGTGGAAGGACCATAACACCAGAGCATTGGTTGTCACTCACATGCGTGGTGAAGTCACTGAAGATGATGGCAGGACATGGAATAGAGAGGAAGCTATGATACAGACATTAGACCTAAAAAAGCAGTGTCTGCCTACAAGGGAGCAAGTAATGGTCTCCGAGTGGACACAAAAGAGAGTTAGAGGTTTCCAGTATCCCATCTCAAAAGTCTTCCATCCTCGGCTCTTATGCCTAGGAACCACACATAGATTTCCTACCATACATTCTCCAAAGCACTTTTCTGCTGTAGTTTGACTCTCCAGTTCTCAACTCTTCCTTTGGCAGAGGTTGTAGGCACCAGCTTCTTTTCCTTCCTATAGAAGCTGTTACCATCTACTGCAGCCTTTGGAATTCTGCTCCCCCAAACCCAGCTATGGAAGATCGTGTTCTCGTACCTTGCCAGGATAGCACAGACGTGTTCTTGTGAGACTCAAGAACCCTGTTGAAACCCTGTATCCCAAGCACCCATGGAGCAAAACAGGAGAAGCATGGGAACAAGGGAATGTGTTGTGAGGGGCTGCTCTATCCTAAAACAGTCTGAGAAATAGTTGGCAACGATGGGAGATGTGATTAGGAGGGGCTATGGGAGTGAGAGTGGGAGCCCAGACCAGTGACCACTTGATAGCAGGCCAAGATCCTTCACTTTGTCACAGGAATAAACATAGCTTATTTTTGGAGGTCAACAATTTGATTAAAATATAGCAAGCCATGTTTAAAACGTCATCCCTTTTCAACTAAACTGATAACACTGGAATGAAACATACTGCTGGGAAAATGTTCTCAAAGATACTCGACAATTTTAGTCCTACGGACTCCCTTCCTCATCTGTGCTATGTCTTTAATGTGTAGATTCTCACTTAACTTGGCCTGAACTTCTGTTTACAGCAACTCCTGGATTTTATAGATGGAACTAATACCTAGAGGGGAAGTGATTTTCTCAAGATCATAGAACAGGTGACTAGTCGAATCTGAATTGGAACCCTGACCTCTTAGGCACTAATTCAATCCTCTTTTTACTATAATGTGATTCCACTGGAGGGAAATAAAGGATTCAGTTCTGCAGAAGTGGATTTTGTCCCAAGTAATTTAACAGCAATAGTGTTTTCTGTTACTACTAGACATAAATACTGTTCAGATAGCTCCTTTAGTTTATTATCTTTTTCTCTGTGAACTTACGCATGCCATTATGTTCCAGACCACATGCTTATATATCAAAATGCTGTGGTGCAAACTGGGGTATATTTTTATTCTGACAACATGTTTTGTAGAGGGCAGTTTACATACTTACAACAGCCAGATGGTCTCAATTTTCTGGGACAAACTTATCTCCAGTATTCAAACATCACGTCCCTGTGTTTTATATCTATTTCCATGTTAACTGTTTTCTGACCATAGTAATGATTTTTTAAAATGATTTCTAAGTGCATTTAAGTTGATATCTTCATGATACTTTTCAAGGTAACCAATTCACAAATCAGGAAAGTGATCCTTTGCCAGACAATGAGTTCAAATTTTTGATTTGGGGAAAATGATCAGTAATATAACATGATCTTATTTTCTCCTCTACCTACAAATTAAAGGTAAGCCTTCCCTTTAGAAATTAGTAATTGTGCTCCAAAAATCTGATGAAGAGGATAATGCTGTGAAGATGGAAGTTTCCAAAGGAATAGTGATAGTAAAGTATATTTCAGTTTCCATGGTAGTTTCTTGGAGGTCAGAAGAACAAGGCAAAACCCAGTAAGAACTCATCTTAGTATCACTACTGTTCATCAAATTCAAGGGTCCCAAGGCTCATAGCTCCAGGGGATAAGCAAAAATTGTTTATAATTGTGCTTATTAATAGATGTATCACATTTCTCAACACTCTTCTTGTTACAATTTTGCAGCAATTAAGATTAGGTACAACTACATAAGACAGGAAAAAAAAAAACCAAAATAAAACAAAAAACCCTCAATATAAGAGTAGTTTAAAAAATAAAACAAATAGAATTTTAAACAAAATAACAGTGGTTTAAACCACAAATGGTGATATTTTTAATAAATTACAGAAATTAAAAAATGAGTGTTGTTACGTTTAGGAGGTTAACAGGCAGAGAAATCAGTCAAAATATAGAAGATTTAAACAACGTAATTAACATTTATGACCTAATTGAAAGAACTCTGTCCCCAGTATCTGCAATATACACATTTGTTGCAAATGCTAATGCAATCTACTAAAATTGTCCATTTGCTAGGGCACAAAGCAAGCACCAACAATTTCAAAGATTCAAATCATTTAGTGTATGTTATCTCAGCACAAATAGAAAATTTAGGTGTAAACCAATAACAAGATATAGAGAAAACCCCTAAATGTTTGAAATTAAGTGATATACTTCTAAATACACGAGTCAAAGAATTAATCACAAAAGAATCATAAAATTATTTTGAATTATATGATAATAAAACCCACAAAACATAAAAACTTATGGGAATGCCAAAATGAATAGCCTGAATTATATATATTGAAAAAATTAAAAATCAGTGATGTAAGCATCCCTCTCCAAAAGTTAGAAAAAGGACAAAAAACTAAATCTAAAGATAACAGAAAAAAAAATAATAAAGATAATAGCAGAATTAATAAAATATAAAACAAAGCAAAAATAGAACAAATAAAACTAAAATGTTTTTTTAAATTAAAAAAATGACTAATAAAATAGATAAAACCTTGGCAAGATTGGTCAAGAAAAAGAAAGAGAAGGCACACATTACAGATATGGGAATGAAAAAGGGCAAAGCATTATAGTTTGTGCAGAAATTAAAAGGAAAATAAAAATATATTTTAAATAATTTTATGCAAAAAATTTGAAAATTTAGAAGAAATGGACAAATTCCTAGAAAATACAATTTGCCATACTGATATATGAAGAAATAGAAAATCTCAATGATCCTATACTATTTTAAAATTGAGTCTATAATCTTAAAAATTTCTAAAAAATATCTTAAAGGAAAATTTCCAGACAAGTTTGGTCCATTGGTGAATTTTTCCAAACACTTAAGAGGAAATAAATAAAAACAATCTTATACAAATTTCTTCAGAGGTTAGTGCAAGAGGGAACAATTTTCAGTTTATTTCATGAGGCCGATATATCCTCAATACCAAAAACTAATAAGGAAATTATAGACATCTCACTTAAAAACATAAAATGGAAATTCTAAACAGAATATTAGCAATCCAAATCCAGCACACACACACACACACACACACACACACACACACACACACACACACAGTTATACTTATCATAGGAATACAAAATTGATTTCACTGCCAAAAATAAACCAAAGTTTGACAAATAATTCTGGAACAACTCAGAGTAGATTATAGACCTAAATGTAAGGGCTAAAACTATAAAACTCTTGGAAAACAACATAAGAGTAAATCTTTGTGAAATTGGCCATTGATTTCTTTGACGCAAAACCAAAATTATAAATAAAAAGAGAAAAAATTTGGTATTTTGAACTACATCAAAATTTAAAACTTCTGTCCTGCAAACTATACCATCAAGAAAGTGAAAAGAAAATCCACAGAATGGGAGAATATTTTTGCAAATCAAAGCTGTGATAAGGGACTAGTGTCTAAAATATATAAACGATTAAAACTCAATATTAAAAAGGCAGACAATCCAATTTAAAAATGAGTAAAAGTTCCAAATATACATGTCTTCAAAGAAGATATACATAAATGGCCAAAAAGCTCAGGAAAAGGTGTCAGTCATTAAGGAAAATGCACATGAAAACCACAATGAAACACTACTTCACATCCATTAGGATGGTATATATTAGTTGGCTAAGTCTACCATAACAATGTACCACAGACTGGGTGGCTTATACAACAGAAATTTATTTTCTCACAATTCTAGAGGCTAGATGGCTGGAATGAAAAAGACAGATAGTAAATAAGTGTGGTGAAGATGTAGAGAAACTGGAACTCTTATACTTTGCATCTGGGAATGTAAAATGGTACAGTTAATTTGAAAAACAGTTTGGCCATTCTTCAAAAAGCTAAACATAGAGTTATCATAAAATCCAGCAATTCCACTCCTAGGTATATACCCAAGAGATTTAAAAACATAAGACCAGGGGCTTCCCTGGTGGCGCAGTGGTTGAGAATCTGTCTGCCAATGCAGGGGACACGGGTTCGAGCCCTGGTCTGGGAAGATCCCACATGCCGCGGAGCAGCTAGGCCCGTGAGCCACAACTACTGAGCCTGCGCGTCTGGAGCCTGTGCTCCGCAACAAGAGAGGCTGCGATAGTGAGAGGCCCGCGCACCGCGATGAAGAGTGGCCCCCACTTGCCGCAACTAGAGAAAGCCCTCGCACAGAAACGAAGACCCAACACGCCAAAAATTAATTAATTAATTAATTAATTAATTAATTTTTAAAAAAAAGACTGGTTTCTCTAAAAAAAAAAAAACCAAAACATAAGACCAAACAAAACTTCAATATGAATGTATAATAGCAGCTTTATTCATAGTAGCCAAAAAGTAGAAACAACCCAAATGTCCACACACTGATGAATGGATAAAATGTGGTATAGCCATACAATTAATTATTATTCAGCAATAAAAAGGAATAAAGTAATGGTACATGCTACAATATAGATGAACCTTGAAGACATTATGCTAAGTGGAAGAAGTTAGTCATACGAGATCACATATTATATGATTCCATTTATATGAAATGTCCATAATTGTCAAATATATTGTGACAGAAAGTATATTAGTAGTTGCTTAGGGACAGAGAACTTTGTGAATATTCATCCAACAGTACTCCTATGATTTGTGCACTTTTATATATTTTATGCTTTAATAAAAATGTTTATTAAAAACATGTAAATAAATAAAATATAAATAATAAAATATAACTATTTTTCTTAAATTTTATTTATATATATATATATATATATATATATATATATATATATATATATATATATATAAATACAAGATCCTATACATGGGAACACACAGAGATGAATCAGACACCATTACTCCTCTCAAGGAGATTGTGATCTATTAGAGGACTTAAAAATCAGACTGAGATAGAAGAATCTAGGCTGACAAGGCAGAAACCTTGCTGAGGGTATGAGAATTCAATTGGAAAGATAAAATCAGGATGCAAGATTGAACTGATGTTTTCCAGAAGCTCTTCTTTTCACAGTTGAGCACTTGAAATAAAAAATAACCAGTTTGTCCCACATCACCTTCATCCTACCAGGAGGACGTGGCCTTGGCTCAGTCCAGACAAAATGTTATGGCCTTTGAAGCTGAATTTGAGGCTGGCTCATACAATGCTCCAATGAATTCATAAGACTACATCCCTCTAGGGAGGGCGCTGGGAGCTTGGCAAACCCTAAGAATCCCAGAAATCATGAAGCACCTTTGAGGTCATGTAGGCCACCCTTTCAGAGGGGAAACGTGAGTCCCAGAGAGGGAAAAAAACTTAGTCAGGGTCACAAGCCCATAACTGGTACCACAGTACCGCTGTCTTCTTCTCTTGGACACATTTTCCATTTGGAATGAGCTAAAGTCATTATGAAGTTGAAGAACAATATAGCAATGTATTCAGCTTATATCTGTGGTTAAAAGAAATAGGCTATTTGATGTTGTATGTTTCAATTTTCTCTACACTAAAAAATGCTCATAACTGCAGAGAGACTCTGCTATATGTGGGTATAATGTATAGATTTACAGTCTATGAGGAAAATACCAAGATTCCCTGGCACAGAAAGCCCCAGAAATTAAAACAGCATCCTCCCAACTTTGTTGGCCAACCAAGCAGAAATTGAGATATTTGTTAATTTTTTTTCTAATTTCTTAATCCAAGGCACTGGGAATATATTTATGAAAACTTGTACCAATCCATGTCCTGTTCTCACAGCATTCGTAGTGCTTTCCAGGGATGTGAAATTGTGTAAATAAATTTGCACTCTGATGCTCCTGCATCTGGAGGTTTTTCATGCTGGAACCAGTCCTGGCGAAACTTAGTACAGGCATATCTTGCAGATATTGTGGGTTCAGTTCCAGACTACCACAATAAAGTGAATATTGAGATAAAGTGAGTCACACAAATTTTTTGGTTTCCCAGTCCATAAAAAATTGTTTACACTATACAGTAGTCTATTAAGTGTGCATTAGAATTATGTCTAAAAAATCAATTTACATATCTTAACTAAGAAGCATCTGAATGCTAAAAAATGCTAACCATCATCTGAGCCTTCAGCAAGTTGTAATTTTTGGCAGTAGTAACATCAAATATCACTGATCACAGATCATCATAGCAAATATAATAATAATAAAAAAAGTTTGAAATATTGTGAGAATTACCAAAATGTGACCCAGAGGCACAAAGTGAGCAATGGCTGTTGGAAAAATGGCGCCCATAGACTTGTTTGACAGCAGGGCTGCCAAAACCTTCAATTTGTAAAAACTGCAATAATCTGCGAAGCACAGTAAAGCAAATCGAAATAAAATGAGGTCTGCCTGTAGGCTGTTATTGACAGAGTGGAGAGTGGTGGCCAGGTTTCATCCTTCTGTATTTCTGAGTCTACAAAACAGTTTCTCAACCCCAGCACTGTTGACTAGGTGATGGAGTAGATAATTCTTTGCTAGAAAGGCTGTCCTTGTATAGGATGTTTCACATCCCTACCCACTAAATGCCAGTAGCACTCCATCCCCAGTGTGGCAACCAGAAATGTCTCCAGGCATTTCCAACACCCCTTGGGAGCAAAACCACCCAGGGTTAAGATCCCTAGTCTACAGTATAAGCATGTAGTTGAGATTCCACTTTCACTCATGAGGTACCCAAGTGATATTGACAGAAAGACATAGTAATAAAATAAATATTAAGAGCTACCATGGCTTAGTGTCTGCTGTATAAAAAGTCCTGTGTGAGGTACTTTACATATATTATCTCATTTTACCCACATGATACCCTGAGAGGTAGTAGATCAGTCAGTGCTCTCAGTTGCTAAAAGAGTACATTCTAGGTGGTTTAAACAGAAGTGGAACTTAATTTATGATATCAGGTAGTTCACTGAATCACCAGGCATGTCAGAAGTTAATCTGGAGCTTGGCACCTGGGAACCACACCCAAACCATACTGCACGAATGCTCCAGCAGTGACCCCATGCAGACTCCCCGGGGCACAGGCACCTAACACACCCCAATGCACATGACCTGAACCCCTGATGCTGGGGTAGGACAAGAACGAAGCGGCCTCTGAGAGCCAAGGCCACTGACACCACAATCTCCAGAAAATTAATTTCTCTTGCTGCCCATTTTCTCATGAGTGCACTTTGAATTCAGCGTCTCTCACCGACCATTTGATTAGCAGAACCTGTGTCACATGCCTGCCCCAGAGCTGCAAGGGAAGCTGGGATAATGAGTTTCTTCGGGAATTAGGAATTGCGGGGAATTCCCTAGACATGGGAAGTGTGCTCAAAGTGCCTGAGTTACCACACTACAGGTAGATGCTAATTTTACTGATGAGGAAACAGACTCAGAGAGGTTAAATAACCTGCTTAAAGTCACACCAATTATGTAAATTCAAGCACAAGTTCTCCTATCCTTTAGCTAATATTCTTTCCTGTATAATATCAATAGCCCAAGAAAATGTGTAGCCCTACCTCTTCTACCCCCAGCCTTGAATACAGCTTCCTAGGCAGTTCCCAGACTAAGAGGCTATGAGATTTTGCCCAATGTAGATTATCAGCCTTGGCAAAATCATCACTAGTTAGTACCTTCCTGAATGTCCCACAGGGCCTGTGACACAGAGTGTGTAGGCTCTGGTAGAGGTGGTGGTTCCCAGACAAATGAAGATGGGCTCCATCTACTTCTGTAGCCTTTGGCCTTCAGAGAGTCCTCTCTTCTGCCATATGGAGGAAAGAGATGCCAATGTGGCCGCCCAACTGTGGTAGGCAACCTCTGCTTCCTCCTAGTATTCATTTCCGGAAGTGTGGGCTCGACCTAGTGACTCACTTCTAAAGAATTAATGCAGCAAATGTAAAGGAATGTCACTCCCAAGATTCGGATACAAAAAACTGTGACACTTTCTCTCTCCTTCTCTTCTTGGCTCTCTCTCTCTCTCTCTCTCTCTCTCTCTCTCTCTCTCTCTCTCTTACTCTCTCTGAGGGAATCCAACTGCTCTGTTATCAGCTAGCTTCTGGAGAAGCCCACGTAGGAAGGAACCTCCAGCCAACAGCCAGGCATGCACTGAGGCCCTCTCTTCCTCCTCCTCCTCCTCTGAGTTCTACGGCACCCACAGCTTACTACCTGATTGTTCTCTGACTCATATGTCTGCTAGATTGGAAGCTCCCTGAGGTAGTGTCCTAAATGTGTACCCCCTCCATGCTTCCCCACTAGTATCTGGCACAGTGTTGGGTGCATGGACACTCAAAAAATATTTTTTGAATGAATGAATGCCATTGAGTCTTATAACAAATACTCTTGGTCAAACTCAAATTCTTTCTCCCTTTCTTTCTTTCTCCCTTCCTTCCTTCCTTCCTTCCTTTGTTTCTTTCAGAAAACATTTACTGAGTGCATACATGTACTTATTCTACAGAGAATCGGGAATAAAAAGATGAATTATTTAGACATAGTTTCTGCTTCCACATTGCATTAATTTTCAATGATGTTGCAACAAATTGCTACCAACTTGGTAGCTTAAGCAATGCAAATGTACCTTATAATTCTGTACTTCAGAATTCTGATATGGTCTTAATGGGCTAAAATCAAGGTTTTGACAGGGAAACTTTCTAGAAATTTCCTTGCCTTTTCCAACTTCTAAAGGCTGCCTGAACTCCTTGGCTTCCTCTTCCAAGCCAGCAATGGTAGGTCGAATCCTTCTCATGCTGCCATCTCTCTGGTTCTCTGAAATCTGAAAAGGTTCTTCAGTTTTAATGACCCATGTGATTAGATTAGGCCCATCTGGATAATCCAGGATACTCTTCCCCTCTCTGGCTCTTTAACCTTAATCACATTTGCATCCCTTTTGCCATGTAAAATAACATATTCACAGGTTCCAGGGATTATGGTATGACCATCTTCAGGAGATATTACTCTGCCTTCCACACCCTCTCCTTTTCTGTCACTGTGCCAAGTCAACCAACTTGTGAGTGGGAGTCCCCTGTGCTCGATGGTTCTGTCTTGTGACCAGCAAGGGATGTACTGGGATCTACCAATGGGCTTGGCATTGGGGGGAAGCAGAAAAAAAATAATTTAGCTTAAAATAAAAGCCATATAGGAGGCAGAGTTGAAGCTGGCTCTCCTTCTAATGAAAGATGGAATTTCTTTGATTCTTCCAGGGCTGCTATGTTCTCACCTCATAGGATTTTATTTTGCCTCACCTGTTAGGAGTGGAGATTTTATACCTCCTCTGCAGCACTATACATCCCTGCCACCATCACTCTTTTACATTACATTTTAAAATCTTTTGTTGGACAGTGTGAATGTTCTGTAGGAATCTGCTTGGAAGATAAAGCCCTGAGTTTCAGTAAGAGGCAAAGTCTTAAAGAAGAGTGCCCAGAGCATCCCCAAACTGGACCCATGAGGGGTGGCCCTGGTGGGGTCTGGGGAGTGCAGTGCTTCTGCAGCAGGAGGGCATTGTTCTAGCCCACCCACCCCCACTGACACCACTGCTGTTCAATACCTGGAGCCCTCCTGACCCTCATTAGTTCCCAATGGGACAGTCAGGCTTCCACTTCTTATCTTCTGCTCTGACAGTGTGTCAGTTGCCCCAGAAAAGAAGGGGGAGGGTGCTTCCCATATGTGCTAAAAAAATTAAGATCCCATAAGTTGTTCTCAACCCTGCACCACAGAAAAGTTGCCCTTAACCTTACTAATTCTCCTCATTTTAGTTTTAGCCCACTTGTTCACTTCTGGTCTCTTTCCATGGTACATGAACTCATGCCTCTTCCTTCTGGACAAAATCTCCAAAATATCTTTATTCCCGAGTCAGTGTTTGTTGTTCATGGTACTCTCTGCCCTCCCACTTCACCCCCACCCCAAGTTCTACTTCACATTGTCTTCAGTACTCATTAGATCTCATTGTCTTTTTAATTAAAATTTAGCATAATAGTGAGTATCTGTAGGATTTAGAATTGCAGAATGCCAGAATCTGAAAGCACCTTTGATGTCATCTCTTTTAATACACTCATGAAGGATGCTTTAGATATTTTATCCTAGTAGCTTCCCAGTTTCAAAGACCTGATCTTTTCAAGTTCACTAGGACTACAACATTCACACCTATGCCACCCCAGGCTGCTCATATGTTACAAAAATGTTGCTGGATTAAGTTCTAGACATTCTGTGAATTGACCCAATATTAGGCTCCTAAGCACACAGACTACCTGCACGTGCTTAGACCATTTTGATTCAACCAGTAAAGAAAGAGCAACGTAGAGGGTCTTGTGTTAAGCTAGTGTCACCTCTATTTCATAAATCTCTCTCTCATATTCAATCGAAAGCTATTTTGGTGCAAGCGAAAGAGCCAGACTTTTGTATTCACAGTTTCGGTCTCACCTCTGCCACCCACTAGCTGTATGATTTAGCACAGCTTCTTATCTTGTAAGATGAGGTTAGAAATACTCATCTCACATGGTTACTCTGATGATTGAAGTAGATCGTGATAGAAAGAGCAGCTACGTCAGTCACACGATGAGCATCCTCTAAATGGCATCATTATTATCAATAATGATTGTTTTGCTTCTGTGGTGCTGGTGATAATAATGAAGGGGCCAGATGACTCAGTACTCAGTATATCTAGGAAAGGAGGTGACAGGGCCTCCAAAAGAAATTAGGGACTCTAGATGTCACTTTCCAAAAGCCTAAAAGGATTTGGAGCAAGGCATAATCTAGCATAAACATCATGATAAGGAGCATGGGTCTCTGTGTTCACCACTCTGACCCACCTCCAAATTAGAGATGCCTCCCTGGGACAAACAATGGGGTAGGCATGAGAGGTGGAGAATATGAGAGGTGGAAAAGAGATCAGGGAGGTCAGTGAGGTCCAGAGAAGGTGAGGCCAGAAAGGGCCAAATGGCTAGGAAAAAGACTGTGGGAACCATGTGAGACGTGGGGCAGTGTCCACTTGTGTGAAAGCCATCTGCAGATTAAAGCCATCTCACTCAAGATAAGCAGACTCATGTGAGCTGCTTGGTGCAATCGAGACATCCCGGGCACCTGAGAAAGTCACCAGCAGTGGCAGGAGAGGCCCTAAATATCTCCCAGTTAAAGTTTCCAAAGATTTCTTGGCCCATTAAAATGTTTTCATGGGGGCAAAGAGAAGTGTGTGATAGCAGCTCCTGCAGTCACACAGAGCTCTGCAGCTGGTGAGCCGGGCTATGAATGTCCTAGGCAGACTCCACTTGTAAGAGAAAATCATTTCTTGGTTGTGATGGCTTTTTCTCTCCACAGTTGCACCAGAAGAACTAGAATTAGCCGAATTTACAACTGAAAAATTGAAAACTAGACAAAAATAGACTTTATTTTCTCAAGTCCCAGTCTTTCTGAGTCTTACCTGTGACTTTAGAAACGGAACATAATATCCATGGGTCTTAATTTTTGCATGTGAAAATGGAGAGTTTGGGCTAGGTGACCCCCTCCGTCTCTGAGATAATAACATTAACAATAGTCATAACCATTACATTCCTTGGGTTTCTGTGTGCTATCTTAAAGTCTTTCTATAGCCACATTTTCCATGTTAAAAAATGAAAGGTCAAAGAGGGTAAGGAAACTGCCCAAGGTCATTCAGCTGGAAAATGGCCGAACTAGGACTTGGAAAGAGACCTGTCTGATTGGAAAGCTTCTGGTCTTTTCCATCCCAATGGCCCCTATGATCCTGTGGTTCTTTCACACCCAGGAAGTGGCTGACACAGAGGATCTCATGCAGCCAAGTCCCAGAAGACAGACCTCAAGCCATAGAGAAAGACGACAGCTTCTGAGCCCCCCACGGGCAAGAGACAATCATGGACTGGACCACAAGTCTCCAGAAAGCCCAGACTGATGCATCTCCAGCCAGACACAGGGTCCAATGGAACACAGCTTACCTGGTATATTTATCACCAGTGAAGGGAGGGGATCTCAGAAAAGCTGACAACTTCAAGTTACACCCACATACATACAAGCTTCTGAACCCAAATTACCTTTAATTTAGGACCACTTAATGTCTTTCATCAATTCCCATTGTCTTAGTTTAACAAATGGAATCATAAATTATACAATCGACAATAATTGCACTTATTTGCAATTAGAATTCATTTGTCAGTCTCTGCCCATGAATAATTAATACTAGGATAAACTTGATGGAGCAAATGTACTTTGGTGGGGTATACTGAACATTTAGGAAGTCTCCATTTGTGATCTCCACTTTGGGTTGAAATGATCAGCCAGTAAATCACTCCAAATAGCATTCAACCCAACAAGTCTACAGTGTTATGAGCTAGAAACAAGAACCAAGGTACAAATAATTCCAAGGGTTGTTTGTGGCTGGAAGCAGAGTAAATAGAAGTATATATTCTTGTAAATACCCACGAACAAAACTCTCTGTGTGTTTATGGACCAGTTTTGGGGACCTGTCTTTGAGATCACATTTTCCCCATCAGTAAAGTGAGAGTATAGGGGGTCTCTGACTCTTAAGTCTCCATTTTGGATTTAAAATTTTTGAGACACTCTCAGAATTTTTAAGCTGCTGTGCATGAGTCCCAAAGGGATCTAGAGATAGAATTATATTTCAATATAATTTTTCTTGGTCAGCCTAATATTTTATGTGCTTAAAAACATTATTCTCTGAAAAGATTCATCTCCTTCACCAATACCTAAGAGACTCATGGCACAAAAAAAGATCAAATTCCAGATATAATAACACATATGCATAAGCACCAAACACATAAAAATTCATCTAAACAAAGAGAAAATATGGGATAAAAACAATAGCTCCTCAAACAGCAGTGCCGGGAAAGCCCTTTTCAATCCTACCCCAGCCTCCCAACCTCCTCATCTACAAAGCAGGAACTCCTCCACGGCCTCCCTGTCAGGCTGAAAAACCCATTCATAGACACCACCTTGTAAGATCTGTCCAACAGCCCTGTAAAGTAGGTACATCACTATCCTGATTCTTTAAGTGATTCTGAACCTTGAAGAGAATTAATGGATTGCCCAAAGTCACATGCCCAAAACCAAAGTCTCCTGACTCCAAATCCTCGCTGTATCACTTTGCCATGTTAGTCATCAGCCTTGGATACAATATGAAATGAAACATTATCAACAAAATCCAGAAACATGACTTATAATGGCAGAAAAGTTAAACTCAATCTCGACGTCCTGCAGTGGAGGAGGTAGTGAATGTTCCCCATCATGGGGAACAAAATGATTCATTTACTAGGAAGAGGACAGAAATTCTCAAAGCCACCCTCGGGACTCCATCTTAGATAGGGACATACACCCTGGGAGCCTGGGGCCACCAGAACAGAAGGCAGTGCAATAGCTGAGTCATTATCTTCTATAGATGCAAAAGAAATACTTTGATTCTCCATGTTTCTGTGATGTGTTTCCAAATAAAGTCTCAGAACATTTAACTTATGAGATCATGAATGTTAAGCTTTCATTTCTTACTGAACTCATGGCCTGTGATATGACTCCTGGGAACTGAGGAGATCTTATTATTCATAGACCGTTCCAACTCAAAGCACAGAAGGAGAGTTCAATTCAGCAACCTAGTGGCTGCCTAGTCCTGAACAGCAAGTATGTGCCCAGCACTGAACACAACACCTGAAAGGTGGAGAATAAGATATAAACTCAGGCCAGGAGGGAGATAAACACATGCTAAAAAAAAAAAAAAATTGCAATACAAGACAGAATTTGCCAGGCCATAATGCGGGAATACACCAAGGAGACGGAGAGATTCGGTTTGAATGACAAAATATATCAAAGCTTCATGGAGGAGATGAATTTAGAACCTGGGAAATATCCTCCAAATATATTCCCTCCTCTCCTTCTCCATCACAAGGTGAAGTAGAGGAAGAGCATATAGAGAGGGTGGAGCATTCCAGAAAAAGGAAGAGCATCCATGTAAAAAAAAAATTAACCAAAAGGTGCATTGGGAAAGGCACGGCATGTTCCAGGACTATGGAAGGTGAGGGAGGGAGGAGTGTTTCATCAGGTCTAAAGAGATCAACCATGCTAAGTCATAAAGGACGTTGTACAGCATCCAAAGGAGTGTGAACAGTACCTCATTGCTGACAAAGAAGCAACTGACATTTTAAGTAGGAGATTCACAAAATCGGATTTTTTAGGAAAATCACTCCTGGGGCTGGGGTTTGCAGGGGTGGCGGGGGGAGAGGGGAAAGGGGAGGCTGAAGAACTAGAAGCTTAGAGGCCAGTTAAGAGTCTGTGAAACACACTGGGCCTGACACTCAGCAGAAGCAGGGAGACTGTTACAGAATCTTATACTGAGTACAGAACCACCTCCTAATAACTTTAATTAAGGTATTTCTCAGAAATCTCACAAAATTTCAGCAAAAGAGAAACACTGATGTATTGTTGGGTTATCTGATACTCCTTAGAAGTCTCCTTAGTACAGAAGTATAGTGCAATAAGGAAAGTAATTCTCAATAATCCATACAGTACAGAATTAAGCCAATCATCTAGAAAACCCAGCTCCCAAATATTTTAACAATAATATGACTATTTCACATGGAAGGTGAATTGTTGTCTAAAGTACACATGGCATGTCTTAATCCTCAAGTGAGCCAATCCTGGGTCATCATTTTGTGGAAATACATAGCCTTAGCTATACCACTCAACTTTTGAATAAGTTCCCACTGGACAAAAAAAGAAACACAGAAAGAGAAAGGGAGGGGGGATAGAAAATGCGAAAGAGGAGGAAGAAGAGTAGGAAGAGCAAAAGACGAAGAGGAAAGGAAAGAAAGAATCCTAGAGGGAGACACACATACACAGAGAAAGAGACAGAGAGAAAAGATAGCCCAAGAGGTTAATAGAAGAACAGAAGTCATTAGAAGAGTGAGGCAGATGTGAGGATCTGGGGGGCACGGAGAAAGGAATGGCCATCTGATGACTTACAAGTCATCAGTTCCTCACACAGTCATCTGGCGCTCTCCCTGGGGGCCCGAAGAAGGAAGAACTGATACGGTGAGGTCGTTCCCCTTGTACTTGACCTACTTGAGAGAACGCAGGTATGGCACAGCAGTGAGGTCAGTGACAATGTGAAAAGAGGGGAGATATTTTTACTCCACCACATATAGTAGATTCTTCCATCCATCCTCCTTTCCATTCACACAGTGAGCACTCTACTTCGATATTTATTATGTTCTGGGCATAGTAGCCGTCTCTGGGAATAAAAATGAGTGAATGAAAAAACAAATGAAATCACCTACCTGGCATGCGCAGCAGTATTTGTTTTGCTTTGGTTCCTCTACCACAGCAACAGAAATAGAGTAAATCTCTGAAGAATCAGAAAAGTATGAATGAGCTGACTGACCTCTAGCCGCCTTAGATAGATAAGTAACCTAATGCATTGTAGATGCCATTTCCTCATCTGTGAAATAAAGATAAGAAAACTGTCCAGTTGACCTCATAGGGTTGTTGGGAAGACAAAATGAGATTATTATAAAGTATTTTGTAACCTCTTAGGAACCAGCATATGCTACTGTTATAAGGAACCATGCATCTGGAATTTTACTACATGACCACTGAATGTAATTTAACTTAGAGGTTTCATGTTCACCTTATATTCTTTGAAGAAAGTGTCAGTTGATTAAATTAATGATGTAAACAAGCTGAGGGAGGGGGAGGAGGCATTTAAGCCACTTAACTTTTCCTAACCACAATTAGTGTGCTAATTATGCATCTTATCTGGCTATTCACCAAAGCAAGATCCTTAAGGACAATGCTATTCAATTTGTCCTAGGTAGTTTGCATATTTCAAAGAAATGAAACTGAATTCTTCAAAAAACAGGCAATACTTCAGACTTCTGTTATTTTAGGCCGCCTTGTTCACCCAAGATTCCGCATCCCCCACCTCCACTAAGATGGATCAGTGAGGTCTGACAGGTGGGACTTTGGAAGTGAAGACAGGTGACTAGCAATGCGTTGACTCTACAAAGAAAACCACTGTGAGCATAGGGAGCTCAATCAGGGATTCTGGGGCATAAACTGTGGCTGAACAAGAATTGCACTTGGGAGTAGGACAAGGTGGCAGGGGCAGGATGATAGTATCCCCTCTAGGGATACAGAAAAGGGAAAAATCTCTCAGTCTCTGGGAGCCCATCACTGGAGTGTCCCTGTATGGAGAATGGGGACTTGCGGCCTCCCATCAAGGCCGTCTTCTACCAGCTCTGACCATAACACCAAGCTGAGGTGCCTGGCTGAAATCATGGACAGCATAGGGGAAATGGGGCAACCGGAGGAGCTGCTGACCTTTCCACTGTGTCTCTTCCTGGACACACTAGCAAACTACATGTGAGTGGTACTTTAGAATTATGAATCACTTTCTCTACATTATCTCTTTGATTCTTACCACAAACCTATGAGATAGGTATTATTAGCCCCATTTTCAGAGGTGTGAACATAAAGCTCAAAAAAATTAATTTACTTGCCATAATTCACATAGTTGTTAGTAGGACCACATATTTTTTTCCCAGAGCCTGCCTTCATCAACTATGCTCTCTCTTATGAATCATTAGCCTCCCTTCTCTACTATCTCCTCCATCCCCTTATCCTATAAATAAATATAATTTTCTTCTATCTTTCTAAACTTTTTCAAGTATTACTAAATTATTATTTGACATACAGTGCCTATAACATTTTATATTTATTTACATCCCAATCCTTCTCTATAAAGGTTGAAGATGTCTTGTAACACAGATGCCCAAAAACATTAATATAGAATGAGGAAATTAGGATTGGAGCAAATATGTAATCATTGGTTGCTATTGATTAAATGGGGTGTTTTCTGTCTCTTTATATGTATACACATATGCATATGCACATTTATATTTCAATATATGTTTATGTATATAATACAATATATATACATATGTCAGTGTATAGTGTGTGTGTGTGAGAGAGACAGAGACAGAGAAAGACAGAGAGAGACAGTACTTGGCAGGCTGGTAAGCTCTCTGTATGATTTGATACTGAACTTCCTGGGAGTCAAGGCAAAGATGAGCAGGGTGAATTATATAGCTTTCATAGTGGGGATGGAGAAAGCAGATTAGCAACTTAGTGGAAATAAAATAATTTCCAATAATAAGTTCTACAAGATATTTCTCACATTGTGTTTTTTATATACAGATAGATATAGATATATATTCTCCCCAGGGTCTCCTGTCAGGTAATAAGAACTTCTTGACATTTTGGCAATGGAACTTCTTTGCATGGGTTCCAAGATAAATGTACCTTTGAAGAAGCATTTCCCTGCATCTAAGTGTGGGTTCCAAGTTCTTTAATGTTTACTAAACAGTATAATTTTGCTTGAAGTTTAACTTGATAACTTAAAGATTTATGTTGTAATATCTAAAGCAACCAGTGAAAAAGAACAAAAAGATGTGCACCTAAAAAAATCAATACAAACCTGTGCTTCTGGCCAAAAGAATAATGAGATAGGATTTCCCTTCCCATTTGAAGAAATTTTTTTAAATGGACAAAGTATAGGAAACAACAATTTTCAGACAAGTTTCAGGCAATGCAGGAGAGTGATAACCTTGAGATAGAGGAAAGAAACAAATAAAACCTACAACGGCTCAGTTTAAGATCTGGAGAAAATTTCTAGGCTGCTGTGAAGGAGGGTGATCTCTGGAGGAGCTAAACTATTTCTTTGAGAAAAAAATACAGAGCTGGAAGTCGGGAGAGTCCTATGTGTCTGGAGATCACAAGGCAGACCTCCAAAGAGGTCTTATAATTATCAGAACAATGTGGTATTGGTTTAAGAATAAACAGATCAGTAAAACAGCATAGAGAGTATAGAAATTAACCCATACATATATAGACAACTGATTTCGACAAAGGCAACTGAGTGAGGAAAGGGTAGACTTTTCAACAAATGGTGCTACAAACATTGGTTGTGCATATATTGAAAAAAAATTACCTTTCATCTGTATCTCATGCTATATGCAATGAGAAGGGGCAACTGTGGAGATCAGGACAGCCAACTGGTTGTTTAGAAACATCAGTTTGACTAGACCTTGCACACAGTCAGCCCTCTTATAGTGTATTTTCTCATTTTATTGGGGTTATTTGCTCTGTGTTCGGCTAACAAAAGGGAAATATAAGCTGCAAAATGCCAGAATTAGAGATAAGACAGAAACCATAACTGAGACCTGAACGCTCAGCTGAAAGGAGACTGAGCGTAATGGCTCTTATCCTTTTCATTTTCTTTTCTTTCATAACTTTTATTAAAGTATAATATACATTGAAGCACAGCTCCTAAGTGTACCGCTCAAGGAATTTTCACAAACTGGACCCCACTATGTAAATCAGCATCGAGATCAAGGAGAAGAACTTTGCCGGCGCACCTAAAGCCCCTTCATGCTTCCTTCCCATCTCATTCTTCCAAGGGTATTCACTGTCCTGAATTCTCACAGCATAACTTTATTTTGCCTGCTTCTGAGCTTTATATATTAAATGGTAGCATGGGAATTCCCTAGCGGTCCTGTGGTTAGGACTCCGCACTCTCACTGCCAAGGGCCTGGGTTCGATCACTGGTCAGGTAACTAAGATCCCACATGCCACGTGGCGTGGCCATACAATACAATACAATACAATACAATGAAGCATTCAGGATGTATTCTTCTGTCTCGGGCTTCTTCTATTCAACAATATGTTTGTATAAGACATCCATAGTGTTCCACGTAGTTTGTTTATTCTACAGTTTGTTCATTATTATTGTTTTATAGCACTTCATCATATGATTAAACCAAATTTACATATTCATTCTATAGTCAGTGGACCACTTGGATGGTTTCCAGTTTGGAGATATTGCAAAGACTGCTGCTATAAACATACTTGTATATATCTCTTGGTGAACATATGTAAGCATTTCTGTTAGCAATCTACCTAGGAGTGGAAATTTTGGATCACACACTATGCATTTGTCCAGTTTTTATAGAAATGATTGAACAGTTTCCAAAGTGGTTAAACCAATCCTGTGCTCTTTGCAATCAATGCCCTGCAAATGGCCAGGTACCAGGAAAATTATGAATTAATTTAGAGGCATATTGAATCTGAGATCGCTGTGGAACAGTCAAGGGGAGTTAAGAGTAACTGTTGGCTCCAAGGGTGTGAGACTCAGGAGAAAGATCTCGGTTGGATGTAGTCATCACTTAAAGGTGACAGAAGGAGTCACAGAGTCAGCTGGAATCCCCCAAAGATGGAGTGAGGCAGACAAACCAGGAGAACCAGGAACAGGATCTGGTACTCAGGGGAAGGCAGGGGACAAAGAGGAGAAGGGGAAGCTAAGAAGTACCTTCCTCACTAACAGCTAGCAGGGCGTCATATGAGAGAACTGGGTTCTCTCTGTGCTCTTTGGAAACTGACAGGGTATTTAAGGAGATTGATTATTTTACATTTCCTGAAATTTGCTTTGAGCAAAACTTTTTCCAGACTGTGTACTTACTCTACCTTCATTACTTATTCCCCTGCTTTTTTTTTTTTTTTTTTCTTTTCTTTTTTTCATGTTCAGTATGGGAAAGTGCTATCCACAGAGAAGAAATTGCTTCTGGGATCAGAGTTGACTTTAGATAGTGTTCACCACAACAGCTTGACTTAACTATAATGAGGTTCAGCATCTTTATGACACAGCTAGCTCTGAAACCTATCCTAGACCAATATTTTAGGCTGGTTCCCTTCTAACCTGGGTGAATCTCTCTATAACATTGCTGATGGAATCCATTAGTTCAGACACTTAAATGCTGCAAATTCTTCAACCTCAAAAGGAGGAGTGGCTGCTACCCTTGAGATTGCTATCTTCCTTGAAGGCTGCAACAACAAGAGGAAGGGAAAAAGAGCAGGTATAATTTACTGGGGTTTCCTCCTAAACACCATAATAAAACTTAAGCCTTTTGAGAATTCAAAGATTAATGAAATCTGGTCCCTTGCCTCAAGGGACTGACAATTGAATGAAAGAGAGGGCAAACACACAAGTAGCTCTAGTACAACGTAGAATGAAATAAATACTGAAATAGAAGTATAAGCAGCATGTTGAAGAAGTACCCATGAAAGAGTGTCTCCCTCCCTAATTCTGAGTAACAAGACAAGCTTCCTTAAAAAAGTAAAATTAACTTGAAAAATGAGTGGAACTCTGCCAATAGCAGGAGCCTGAGGAAAGAAGGCCAAGATGTAAAAGTGTTACCAAAAGCGGTGTCCAGCTGCTTGCCGCTCTAAAGCCGACACCCGAGACGCAAAGTAGGTGAAAAGGAAAGTTTGCAAGGGGGAGAGGGCAGACTCATGTCCAAAGGCCGACTCCCCCCATCACCCTGATCATCATCATCTTTTTTTTTTTTTTTCCTTATGGCTGTGTTGGGTCTTCGTTTCTGTGCGAGGGCTTCCTCCAGTTGCGGCAAGCGGGGGCCATTCTTCATCGCGGTGCGCGGGCCTCTCGCTATCACGGCCTCTCTTGTTGCGGAGCACAGGCTCCAGATGCGCAGGCTCAGTAATTGTGGCTCACGGGCCCAGTTGCTCCGCGGCATGTGGGATCCTCCCGGACCAGGGCTCGAACCCGTGTCCCCTGCATTGGCAGGCAGACTCCCAACCGCTGCGCCACCAGGGAAGCCCACCATCATCTTGATTGTTTTAAGTACAGCTAGTCTTCTGTTCCAGGGTCGATTTGTTCCCATTTCTTTGAGGTCAGTTCTCAGAATTGTGGCAGCTTATGTCATGGCTTCGTTCTGGTTATCATGTAATTAACGTCTTCCACCTGGTCGGGGTTTCAGTATCTACAAAATAGCTCCAGGGATATGGCTCAGAATATTATCTATACCCCTTGAAGAGAAACTAAATGTCCTTGACTTTGTTTAATGACTAAACTATTATTATTTTGTCCTATTTGACTTCCTTCCTTTGCTTCTGCATTTTCTCACTTCTCTGATTAAACTTATTCTTTGGCTAAAGTTTTTCTACAGACAAAAGACAGGCTGAGGACATGGATTGGGGGGAAGGACCATAGGGTCCTGCTCTGTTTCAAAAGTACTTACCTGATGTATACCAAAAGGACCAGCACTTGGTGTGGTCAGAACAATTGTTCTTAAAGTGTGGTCCCCAGACAAGCAACATCAGAATCACCTGGGAATTTGTTAGAAAGGCAGAATTTCAAGACTCCATCCCAGACTCACCGAATCAGAAACACTCGGCATGAGGCCCAGAAACATGCGTTTTAACAAGACCTCCAGGTGATTCTGAAACACACTAAGGTTTGAGAACCACTGGGATCGAGGGTACTGTGCATGGAGTGATAGGACGAGAGACGAGGATGAAAAGGAGTGCTGGGTCTGGATCATGGTGAGTTTAGAACACAAGCTCAGGGGTTGGGATTTTATTCTATAGTCAATGGGGAGCCATTGTAGAATTCTGATCAGGGGAATGATATGATCAAAACTGCTTTAGAAAGAAAAATTTTACAGCAGGTGGATGATACAGTGACAAAAGGAGTAATTGGGTGTAGGGAGAAAATACTTACAAGCCTATAATTGGAAATAATTGTGAAAGAGAACACATACTTCAGTCCAGGGAGGTGAACATAAAAGTCATCATTATCTTTATGAAAGAATAACTCTAAAGGAATATATGTTCACAGTTTGGCTCTACAATAGAAGATCCCAGATCATTGTGCTTTTATACTAGAAAGAAAACAAACTGACATTCTAGAACTTACTCAGTATTAAGCATTACTTTCAGCATCTTGTATGTTTTATCTTGTATAATGTGCGCATCAACCCCAATCTGAATCTGTTAGAAACTGCCCAACATCACAAAGATAGGAAATGACAGAGTGAGACTTGGCAAGGAGCGAAGAACTGAATGAGGTATAAAAGCAACAAACCCAGGACTATCACAAAACTTCTTTTTCTTACACCATAAGGACAACATTAAGCCTCGCTTTATAGTCTTTGTGGTCATTTGATGGCAGCCCATCCCTATGGTAGTATAAAGACATGGAGAAATAAGTCCAGTCCTTGCCTGTAATTTTCTCATATTCCTTCCACTCACCTTCTACCCAATTTCCCACACCCTCATCAAAAAGAATTATGAATGCTCTCTATCCACTATGCCAACCACATAAGCAGTTTCCTCAGCCTATTCTCATATTGAACATTAACATATTGAACTCCCACATTGAAATTGCTGACACATATTTCACTTTTCATCCTCCTGGTAGTATCTTAATGACAGAGATGGATGGAACCTTGGGGATCATGTGGTCCCATCTCATCCCCCCCCCCATTTTATATACATAGGAAAGAGAGCCCAGAGAGAGCAAAAGAAATTTCCCTGGGCATTCACAGAACTAAAACCAGATTTCCTTGTTCAGAGCCCTTTCTATCTCACCATAATCTGTTTTGTGAAATCTTCCTGCATCATCATTCAACTTCTAAAACAGTGGCTCACACATAGAAGATACTTAATAAATATTTCCCGATTGAATGAATGAAGTCCTCATCAACTAGTTCCACTTAGTACTCTCCAGCCCACTCCCTCAACCATCCTCAACTTTCCTCTTTCCATTGCCTTCAGAGCTTAACTGGTTCCTCCTCCTTGCAGCTCACGAAGAGAAAATCATAATACTTACTCTTTAACTGATGTCACACTGAAAAGAACATCATTTCATTCTTCAAATTAAAAAATAACTCATGCACTTATTTCTATATTAGAAAAACTATCTCTACTCTGAATAACCATGGGGAATGGGCAAGGATTTCCACTATTTTTCAAAGGAAAGCAATTTTATTATTTACAAGTGCCTATAGCAAAATACTACATGCTGTGATAAATAAGTGCCCTGGGTTGGGATTGTACACTGAGAAATAATACGCTTATCAACTTGATTACTTGTAAATAGATGTTTCTAAAGGGCCTAAAAACTAAGTTTCCTTCAGGGAGATTAAACATCTTTGCTGGCAGCAGTTTAAACACTTGTTTATGCAACTACATTATTTGACCTATCAACACTCATTACATTAACCCATTAACTGGAATATTTAGAAAAATATTCTCATTTATCCTATTTTCTGAGGAAACCAAAGTAAGTCCTTCTCTAACTATAGGTCTCTTCTACTTAGAAAGCCTGGAAGTGGGTTTGGATTTTTCAGTGATTAGAATCTAATAAACAATAAGTTACATGAGGTTTTTCTTTCATGATTCAGGGCTTTGTAGGACCTCTGCATCCTCATTATGACTATCCTTTGGCTTTCTCCTTCTTTGTTCCCTTATTTCATTCAATCAAACAATATTTCTCAGCAGCTATTATTTGCCAGACCCTGGGCTAGAGACTTGCAGAACCAGCTGAGTTTCCTCCACACCCCCTCCACTCACACATACACTGATTCAGTTCCAGATGCAGGGATTATCCATCTAGAACACGTGGGAAGTCACTGCCCTGACCGCATCCCAGACTGGAACCAATAGGACGGCAGAATGGTGGGATGCCCTCTAGTTGAAGCATGTTCAGTTTAGATCAGCCCAGCACATATTCCTGAGGATCTATTATGGGCCACACCCCAGGTTAAACCCTGGAAACTAGACTTTTCCTCAAGAGTTTAGTGGGGGATACAGATGAGAAGTAGACGGTTAACCTTTGAGACTAATATGCAGAAAGGCTATGAGGACCCTGAGGAGAGGCACCTGAGCTAGACTGGAGAAGTCTGGAGTCTAGAGCCTTCTAGTGTGGGAGGTCAGAGAAGTCTTCCCAGATGAAGTGGCAGGGATGAGTAGGAGTCAGCTAGTTGAAAAGGGAAGCATTTAGACAGAGCAAACTGTATGAGCAGAGACCTGAAATCTATGAAGATAATTCTATTTGGCCTTGGCAAGTGATGATAAGGGCAACTGTTTCAGTAATGAAGCCATACCAGGTATTCCCAGCAAGGGAGACTCTGTTGCCATCATAGACTTGTTCTGTGACAGCCAGGCGTAGGAGGAGGGCACCCTCTCCAAGGGTGCCAACAGTATTCAAGTTATGTTTTTACCCCTTGAAAATGCATACGGCTGCTACCACAGCAGGGACTCATTTCTTATTTTATGGATTCTTTAATGCAGACTTTCTCAAGGTGTAGTCTGAGCCTCACATGCGTCAGCACCCACACCGGCTACTTTTTTAAAAATTTGGTTTCCACTGACCATTGTGTATACTGGCTGAACCAAAATCTCTAGGAGTGAGTACAAGAATATGCATTTTTCAACGAGCATCCAGATGAGCATTTACACACAAGAGTTTGGGAATCACTTTCAATAAGGTTAGAGCAGGGATTCTCAATCTTAGGTAAACATTAAAATCACCAGGGGAGCTATTAAAACAAAGCAATGCCCAGGTCCCACACTTAGATTTTCTGACTCACATGGTCTTGGGTCGAGGTAGACCTTGGCATTTTTCAAAATGCCACAGGTGATTCTGATGTTTGACTAGAGGCACTCAGATCAATATTTTGAGAGTAAAAATGGAGACAGAATGTATCAAATTTTGGGGAACGTATTAAAAGCAGTGCTTTCAGGGAAATTTATGGCATTAAAGGTGTGTGTTTGAAAAGGAAAAATCCCAAATCTGTGATCTAAGATTTTACCTAAAGGATCTAGAAAAGAAAGCAAAAAAATCCAAGCAAGCAGAAGAAAGGAAATAAGAACAGAAATTAGTGACATTGAGAACAGATAAATAGACAAAAACTATGAAACACATAGCCAGTGGTTTGATGAAACCAAAAAAATTGATGGACCTCTAGCCAGACTGAGTGAGAAAAAGAAGACAAAGATTTCATTTAGAAATGAAAGAGGAAACATCATTACAGACTTTACAAACATTAGCAATTACAACATAATAAGAGAATACTACAAATAACTCTATGCCCATAATCTCAACAATTTTGATGTTTTGGACAAATTCTTTGAAAGATGCAAATTGCCAAAGCTCTCTCAAAAAGAAAAAGGAGAGCAAGGAAACCTAATTAGTACTATGCTTCTTAAAGAAATTGAATTCATGATTTTTTTAAAAAGGAAAGGAAAAAAAACCCTCCTGGACTAGGTGGTTTCACGTGTGAATTCTCCTAAATATTTAAGGAAATTCTATACAAACTCTTCTAAAATTATTAAAGGGGACAATACCCAACACATTTTATTCACCAAGCATTAACCTGATACCAAAACCAGACAAACATATTACAAGAAAATAAGACTACAGACAAATATCCCTCATGAATATGAACATAAATATCCTCAACAAACTTCCAGCAAATATAATCTTAAAATACATAAAAAGAATGATACATCATAATCAAGGTATTCAACCTGGCTTAACTTTCAAAAATCAATCAGTATTCACCATAGGAATAGACTAAAGAGGAATCAGTATATCATCATTTCAGTAGATGTAGAAAAGCCTTGATTAAATTCAATATCTATTCATGATAAAAATTCTCAGGAAAGTAGGAATAGAACAGAAATTCCTCAATCTGATAAAGGCATCCACAAAAACCTTAGAAATAACATCACACAACATTAAAAAGCTATATCCTTTCCCCCTAAGATTAGGAACAAGACAAGGATATAATGCTCTCATTAATCCTATTCATCACCATACTTGAGGTCCTAATTAGTGAAATAAGGCAAGAAAAGAAGAAAAGTTCGGAAAAGAAGAAATAAAAATGTTTCTAATCACAGACAACATGATTATCTCCATAGAAGACCCCAACATATCCAAAAAGAAACTACTGGAACTAGTCAGGTCACAGGATATAAAGTCAAAATACAAAATCAGTTGTATTTCTTTATACCAGCAATGAACAATAAGAAATTGTTTTTAAACTACCGTTTATATTAACATCAAAATCATGAAAAATTTAGTTATAAATCTAACAATACGTTGCAGATCTGTATGCTGAAAGCTACAAAACACAAACAAAACCAAGAGGATAAAATTAAATGGAGAGATATGCCATGCACATAGATTGAAAGTCAGTATTGTTAAGATGTCAATCTCTCCAAAATTGATATATATATATTCAATGCAATTCCAATCAAAGTCCAACAGGATTTTTTTTTGTAGAAATCAACATGCTGATTCTAAAATGCATGTGGAAAGAAAAGGGAAACAAAATAATCAAACTTTTTTTTTTAAAAAAACAGAGTTGCATTTCTCACAATAGCTGATTTCCAGACTTACCATAAAGCTACAGTAATCAAGACAGTGAGGTATTGGTATAAAGATAGATATACAGATAAATGAAACAAAATAAGTGGTCCAACATGAAGACAACATATATGATCAATTTATTTTCAACAAAGACATAAAGGCTATTCAATGGAAAAAAGAATCGTCTTTTCACAAAATGCTACTTGGAACAATTGGCTATCTGCAGGCAAAAAAAAAAAAAAAAAAAATGTACCCACGATTCCTACCTCACAACGTACACAAAAAATTAACTTAAAATGGAGCATAAACCCAAAAGCCATAAAATTTAAAAACTTCTGGGGAAAATATTTGTGACTTTGGATTAAGTAAAGAGTTATTAGATACATGGTGGTTCACAAACTGGCCTTTGTACATGAAGGACAAGGAAAGCCCCAATTCCAGACTGGTCAGCGGTAGGTTTAGTGAGCAAGGGAGCTTACATACCAGGCTTGTCTTTGGCAGCTACAAGACGAGTAGATCCCTGCACCCACCCACCAGAATCTCAAAAGTTTATAGAGATGCCTTAACAGGGTTCAGTCACATATACCATCCATATGGACTCAACGACACATTGGTCTCTCAAGGCTGCATCCTTGAAACAGCTTCTAGTGTGGGAATGGTGGGTGGAAAGTACACTCCAAGGACAGGGGAGGGGGTGTGGAGGCTCCTATTACTCAGGTCCAGCTTTCTTTAGGGCCAATCAGCAGTCACGTTCTCTCAATGGCTTCCTCCAACAATACACCATCGAAAGCACAATGCATGAAAGAAAAATTGATTAATTGGACTCCATAAAAATTAAGAATTTATGTTCTTCAAAAGACACTTTTAAGAGAATGAAAAAACTCACACAAAGATTGAGGAAAAACTTGCAAGTTACAATTCTGATAAAAAGACATTTCATCCAAAATATATAAAAAACTATCCAACCTCGACAATTAAAAAACTAGAAGTCCTATAAAAATAAACAACTAGGGAATTGATAAAGTATGGTCCAACCATACAATGAAATAATACTCAGCAATAAAAATGAACAAACTAGTTATACACAGAACAACATGTATGAATCTCGAATGCATTATGCTGAGTATAAGAAGCCAGACTCAAAAGCCTACATACTGTATAATTCTATCTAACAAAACTATAGGAACAGAAAACAGATCAGTAGTTGCCAGGATCTGGGGGTTGGGATGACTGATTCCAAAGTCACGGGAAAATCTGGGGAGATGATGAAATTGTTCTACATCTTATCGTGATGGTGGTTACACAAATGTACACATTCATCAAGCTCACAAAAGAGTGGATATAACTGTGTGTAAGACATACGTTAATTTTAAAAAATTGAATGAAAACTATAAAGCAGCTATGTATTAACATGGGGAAATGCTTGTGTTACAAAGTAAATGGAAGAAGAGAACATAAGGTATGTTCTCAACTACTGAAAAGTACTCAGGCATAGATAAAAGGATGAAAAATTTAGTACAATTTGAACAATTATCTTTGTGTGTAGGAATACAGGTATGTTTTTATTTCTTTTTTTTTTGAATTTTTGAATTTTATTTTATTTATTTTTTTATACATCAGGTTCTTATTAGTTATCTATTTTTTACACATCCGTGTATACATGTCAATCCCAATCTCCCAATTCATCCCACCACCACCCCCAGCCCCCCGCCACTTTCCCCCCTTTATTTCTTTTAATTAACATTTTGTGATATAACTTTATAACAATAGACACAAATTTATTTAAAGGAAAATTGTAAAGTTGTACCTAAATGTGAGGGACCTTTTTTAATGGCTGTCCATGTGTCCTGTAGCTCCTTGTGTCTGTTTCATCTGTGTGCCCATGGCTTCTGCATGACATACAGCATAAAGCAGGTGTGTATAAAAGCAGTGAAAGCCCTTTGAACACGGGAAGTCTCACTCAGGGAAGCCCGTTAGTTGAAAATTTCTTCAATGGGCATAAAGTGATGCTTTTCCCTTTTATTCTATTCCTGACCTTCAGTGATCTTTCCTCTGCTGACTGGGCACGTGCAAGTCTTCATTTTAACTGCTGATGGAGTCCGGCTGTTTCATAGTTGTGACGACAAGCCCGGGGCAGCAGGTAGAAGAATGTGATGTCCTCTTTTAGAGCTCATTAAATCATGGAAAGATGGCCCAAGTTTCATATCCTACACGCAGACATTAGTTGAGCACGCATTTGCATTTCTTCCTCTGGGATTAGTATTTAATAGTATATTTTAATATCTAACCTTGAGGTGATCCACATATATCTGTTAAATGGAAGGGAAAGAGCCCTCATTTATTCTTATCGCCACCAGCCAGGTTGTCAGCTTCTGGAGAGGTCTATGTATTTCTCTGATCCAACCCCCACATAGAACATACTCTGCTCTGCTCCATTTCTTTCTTCTTCATCACCAGCAAATATTAATTGGGCATCTACTGTTGGAAGAAGTGGTATTGGGTCCTAAAGAGGCTATAGGATGAGCCAAAGAGGAACTGGCCATAGGGAACTCACAGTCTAATAGGGACATAGACGCAGTCACACACACACACCATCAGCAACAAAATCTGACGTACAGATGAGAACAACAAATGCATAAGTACAAGAGAAAGACTGAAGGGTATCAATCCCAAACTTGGGCACTCAGAGTAAGAAACCCAGTAACTAAGGTAAGCTAAGGCAGGGGAGAGTGGATTTTAAAGAGTCTTTTTGTTTCTTTGGTTGTTTGGGGGTTTGGGAAGGGAGTTTGGGAGGTGTTGTTTAGATTTTAAAGAGTCTTGATGCCAAGCTAGTAAGTTCTGCCTTATCTTTTGGTTTTAGAAAAGCACTGAACTTTTTCTTCAGGCTTATGAGCAAAGCTGTAATTTTGGGAACATTATTCCAGCAACCTGGGCTGAATGGCTTGGGTGAACAGTAGAAATGAAAATTTCAAGAAAATGATTGGGAGGTGAAATTGCAGAAATCTCTCAGAAAGTAAAATAATATATAAACTAGGAGAGTGAGGTCCTACTGTACAGTGAAACTACAGTAGCAAAAGTAAGAACCAATTTTGCCATTTGTAGAGAATTGCATATACTCCGTTACGACTAGACATCAGGAAAAATGCATGGAATACATAGGATATAAGGTCTTCTAGGTATTTGGAGGCTGATTATGAAGCGATTTAAATGTCATAAAAAGAAATTTGAACTATTCAGTGGGTAAGAGGGAGCCATGAGAGGCTTCAGAGCTGGAATGGGCATCAGGCATAACTGAACTTTAGCAAGGTTCAATTCTGAGCAGACGCAAGATGAACAGGAACGTGACTGTGAACTTCCCACAGTCTGGTGGGTATTGGCATAGCCCTGAGGAGGATGCTTCCCCATCTGCATTTTCAGTCTAGCCTTAAGACTTTCTGCTTTCTGTAGTTGCCCATAAATTATGCCTGACTTGTGGAGCCAGCCCTCATCCCACATGCACACAGTCTGGCTCTGTGTGGGAGGGATGCATCTTTTCTAAGAACCGTCAGGCTGATGGGAACTCACAGGCCCAGGAAAACCCAGGCCCTTATCACTGTGACCAAATATATCCTTGCTCTCCCAGATGCTGAGTCTGCCTGACACAGACTCCTGGGTTTAAGGAATGCAAGGTTTTTACCTGCAAGTAACCCAAGCAAGCACCATTGAGGAGTAAGGTAAATGGAATACTGGCATCTTTTACTCCCTGTAGACTTTGGGTTTGCTTATGAATGCAAATTCTCTAAATCAAACAGACATTCAGTTATCAGCAGTGTTTTTGAGCACCTACTCTGTGATGTATTTTTTCCAATGCAGGGTTTGCGGGTATTTAAGAAGACTTCTGTTGACTCCATCTGGAAAGCAAAGAATTCCCTCCCAATTTACATTTCCTAAATCTGAGTTTTTGCCTGTCAGGGTTTTTTTTTAAGTAACAAAAGATGTGTAAGACCTGTGCACTGTTAACTACAAAATATTACTGAAAGAATGAAAAATGGCCTAAATAAACGGAGAGATATAACACATTTCTGGGTCAGAAGATTCAATACTGTCATTAAGATGTCAGTACTCCCCATATTGACCTGTAGATTAAATACAATCCCAATCAAAATATCAAGGAAGGGCTTCCCTAGTGGCGCAGTGGTTGGGAATCTGCCTGCCGATGCAGGTGACACGGGTTCGAGCCCTGGTCCGGGAGGATCCCACATGCCGCGGGGCAGCTGGGCCCGTGTGTCACAACTACTGAAGCCTGCGTGCCTAGAGCCTGTGCTCCGCAGCAGGAGAGGCCACCTCAGTGAGAAGCCCGTGCACCGCAACGGGGACCCAACGCAGCCAAAAATAAATAAATAAATAAATAAATAAATAAAGTAAAAATCAAAGCCCTCTTTCAATAGATGATCCTAACAAGAGCAGAAACTAGTAGGAAACATTAAGGAAGGGCATCATGACATGCAAATCCCATCACAATGTCCCATATCGCTTCCAGCTGATATGTGTTTTGTCTGCTGGGAATCCTTAGGTTCTTCCCACCAAATGACTAGGAGAGCATTTACTCACTGAAGGTAAAGAATGTGTGATTCTAAAAAATAAGCTCAAAATGGATTAAAGACCTAAATGTAAGGCCAGACACTATAAAACTTTTAGAGGAAAACATAGGCAGAACACTCTATGACATAAATCACAGAAAGATCCTTTTTGACCCACTCCTAGAGAAATGGAAATAAAAACAAAAATAAACAAATGGGACCTAATGAAACTTAAAAGCTTTTGCACAGCAAAGGAAAGCATAAACAAGATGAAAAGACAAACCTCAGAATGGGAGAAAAATATTTGCAAACGAAGCAACTGACAAAGGATTAATCTCCAAAATTTACACGCAGCTCATGCAGCTCAATATCAAAAAAACCAAACAACCCAATCCAAAAATGGGCAGAAAACCTAAATTTCTCCAAAAAACGATATACAGATTGCCAACAAACACATGAAAGGATGCTCAACGTCACTAATCATTAGAGAAATGCAAATCAAAGCTACAATGAGATATCACCTCACAGTGGTCAGAATGGCCATCATCAAAAAATCTACAAACAATAAATGCTAGAAAGGGTGTGGAGAAAAGGGAACCCTCTTGCACTGTTGGTGGGAATGTAAATTGATACAGCCACTATGGAGAACAGTATGGCGGTGCCTTAAAAAACTAAAAACAGAACTACCATATGACCCAGCAATCCCACTACTGGGCATATACCCTCCGAAAACCATAATTCAAAAAGAGTCATGTACCCCAATGTTCACTGCAGCACTATTTACAATAGCCAGGACATGGAAGCAACCTAAGTGTCCATCAACAGATGAATGGATAAAGAAGATGTGACACATATATACAATGGAATATTACTCATCCATAAAAAGAAACGAAATTGAGTTATTTGTAGTGCGATGGATGGACCTAGAGTCTGTCATACAGAGTGAAGTAAGTCAGAAAGAGAAAAACAAATACCACGTGCTAACACATATATGTGGAATCTAAAAAAAAAAAAAAAAAAGGTTCTGAAGAACTTAGGGGCAGGACAGGAATAAAGATGCAGATGTAGAGAATGGACTTGAGGACTTGGGGAGGGGGAACGGAAAGCTGGGACGAAGTGAGAGAGTGTCATGGACATATATACACTACCAAATGTAAAATAGATAACTAGTGGGAAGCAGCCACATAGCACAGGGAGATCAGCTCGGTGCTTTGTGACCACCTAGAGGGGTGGGATAGGGAGGGTGGGAGGGAGACGCAAGAGGGAGGGGATAAGGGGAGATATGTATACATATAGCTGATTCACTTTTTTATAAAGCAGAAAGTAAGACACCATTGTAAAGCACTTATACGCCAATAAAGATGTTAAAAAAAAAAAAAAGAATGTGTGATTCTACAATTGTGCTTGGCCTCAGTGCAGGTTAAAATGAAAGCACTCTCGGCCACTAAAAGGACACATAGATACACCCCAATCCAAGCTTCCAATTTTCCCTTTCCTAGTAAAACTGTGAGGCCCTCGCTGGTCTACAAATGATTTATCTGCCTCGAATCCTGCCAAACTTTGGCCCAGCTCTATCCAGACCTTAGACTCTAAATGGCTGAAGAAATAACAGGAAAGGAGCAGAGCTGAAAGGCCACTGGGCAACTGTTTTTCTTTAGTTCTGTCTGAACTGAATAATCAGCCAACTGGGGGTCAGCCCAGCCACGTCCACCCCACATTTCATTACTCAGTGAGACAACTCATGTGACCTAAACTCAGAGCAGTCACTGGGGCTGGCAAAGTTCTCAAGAGCCTAAGGCCCCACCGTATATGTTTCCTAGACCTACCAATAGTGCTGTTTATGTCTTGCTAAGCCACAAAGAACATTCCATTGCGCAAAGTCAGCTTATTGCAAGTTTGTTTTTTGGGGGGTTTTTTTAAGGAAGGAAAAAAAGAGAAAGATGAAAACCTCGGTGATCTCTCATTTGCCTGATTCTGACAGGGATCTTTGTTACTTACCAAAGCCTATGTGCTTTCCTAAATTTCCAAAGCCCCTGCAGTTGGAGAAGGCCAAGTAACTAGTTCTGACCAATCAGCATTGAGCAGAAGTGATGTGTGTCATTCCCAAGCTAAAGCATTTAAGAGATAGTACACAGCCCTCCAGCTCACTCTTCCTCCACCAGCTGACCCGGATGCCATGTTTTCCACATGGTACAGCTGCCAGATACAAGAAACTGAGGTCCTTAAATCATGGTTTAAAAAGGAATTGTCCCAGAGAGCTACCAGACTCGTGAGTGAGAAATGAACCTTTATGTATTGAACCACTGAGATCTGGGGGCTTGTTTGTTACGACACTAAAGCCTAGATTAGTCTAAGAGATAATGAGCAAGAAATCAAGGCATAAGACTGAGACCTCGGGTTGTTACAAATAACTTCAATTACTGAATCAAGGTAGAGTAAGAACCCAGCAATAATCCAAGCCAGGTCAGAGCTGGACTCAAGCCAGCTTGCCTGAGTACAGAGCCTCAAGTCTCTTCACCTTACTGCCACCTTGGGGCTTGGCTACTCCCAGACCCTCAGACAAGTATGAGCTGGGGATCGGGCTAAGTAGTCTACAGGACAGGTAGCCTGGTGGAATTAGAACACAACAGATGGGGAAACCCACAAAAGAATCTTTTCTGTGTTGCTAGGAAGTTAAAACATAAGCACTTTGCCCTTTACCATAGTTACACAGCCAACACTCTGTGTGCCAGGTACCTTTCGAGGTCCTATGGTGGATATAACAACAACTAAGATAGAGCCCTGTTTTGCACTGAGCTTACATCCCAGACTCAGTGTGGCAGAAATTGCTCTGCACCAAAAGCTAGGATGCCTGTGCTTTAGTCACAGCTTTACTCTAACTGTGACCTTGGGCAAGACCCCTCCCCTATCTGTGTTCCATTTCTTTGACTTTAAAATGGAATATTCAGACTTAATAATATCTAAAACACTTTATTACTTAAACTATCTCTGAAGGACTACTTGAGGGCATAAGAAGAAATTGCAAGCCTCCTGGACAGAGAGTGTTTGCACCAGAAAGAGTATATAGAAAAGTCTGAATAGTTAAATCAGAAAGCTTCTGAAAACCTTGGCCATGCCTCTTTGCCCAGTTTTTTAAAGCCCAATAACACCATTGGTTCCTTAAATGTGTCATATTCAAAATATTCTCCTCCTTTTTCTCTTTGGATAGATATAGAAATTCCCCTTGGTATGCTAGCTAACTTTAAAAGCAATCATTCCTAAAACATACTCAAAGAAAGACACCTTGAGAAGGCATGAGCTATTCTCTTATTATATCAGATAATTGGCTTCAGATAACACCTACCTGCACTGAATGAGAATCATGCCCTCAAGGGTTTCTATACCGATCCACTACTAAGCTTGTCTTCAGAGATTTTTAACCAAAAAATGCATTGCGTCTGTAAGCTATTATGCTAGTATGGATTTTTTTCTGTCTATATAAAAGTTCCCCAATTTCCCTGTCACTTGCTGATCAACCTGGTCTTTTTTATATACCTAACATCAGCTTAATGCAAAGTCCTTGCAGTGAATTTTGTTTATGTTCCTCAAAAGGAACATTCTGCCTTTTATTAAAGAATATTGTCTGTGAAAATATAGCAAGGATGGCTCGCTCATACATGATCTTCTACCAAAATTCAATTCACATTCTGCCTGGTGCCTTATCTCTCCTTACAATCATTGTTCAGTGCAGGATACTGAAAAGAACACAGGTTTCGTTGTCAGACAAACCTAATTTTTAATTCTCAGTTCAGAAATTCACTGAGTAAGTGAACCTCAGCGTGATCCTTAAGCTCTCTGAGCCTCAGGAGAAGTGGCATGCCAGCATCTTGCACGATTTTATCAAAATTTTGTGACTACCATATATTTGGTGTTCAAAATGGTATCTATTATTAAGAATGTTAGAACTGAAAGCATCTCACTGAGTCTGACTTCTCATCTTACAGAGGTGGAAACAGGACTTGAGAGGAAAAGGAGCTTGCCTAGATCTCTTGATGGTTTTAGAATCCCTTATAATTCTGCTACTGTGTCTGCTACTGGTGGGCACTGCTGTAGCCCAGATTTCACCAAAGACATCCTGATTCAGTTCCAGTGGAGACATTTGCATTGATATTTTACTGGTCCTCCCTGCTGCTTTTGTTGGCTCAGAACATCGAAAAACACTCTGCCCTCTGGGCTCCCAGCACCTCTCACTCCTCTGGAAGTTCAGGTCTGTCTCAGGAGATCTTTGTCTCCTGAATTTTGGTGTTCCCCAGGGTTTCATCCTGGGCCACTGTCTTTCTCACTCTGGAGAGTTACACTCCCATTTTCTACACTTCCTATGATAGTGACTTCCAAATTTGAACCTTCACCCCAGAGCTCTTCCCCTAAGCTCTAGACAATCGTCTCCAACTGGCCTTTCAACATATCTACCCGGGTGTTCCCTATCCACTTCACCTTCTACAGCACTGGATGTTAATGGACCCCACTAAGTCCATGTATGGACTCTTCTTCAGCTGATGGCTCTACCATCCACCCAGACACTTGATCAAAAAACTTAGGACTTTTTATGGCTGAGTAATATTCCATTGTATATATGTGCCACATCTTCTTTATCCTCCGTCGATGGACATTAGGTTGCTTCCATGTCCTGGCCATTGTAAATAGTGCTGCAATGAACATTGTGGTACATGACTCTTTTTGAATTATGGTTTTCTCAGGGTATATGCCCAGTAGTGGGATTGCTGAGTCATATGGTAGTTCTATTTTTAGTTTTTTATTTGTAGTGAGATGGATGGACCTAGAGTCAGTCATACAGAGTGAAGTAAGTGAGAAAGAGAAAAACAAATACCGTATGCTAACACATATATATGGAATCCAGAAAAAAAAAAAATGGTTCTGATGAACCTAGGGGTGGGACAGGAATAAAGACACAGACGTAGAGAATGGAATTGAGGACATGGGGAGAGGGAAGGGTAAGCTGGGACAAAGTGAGAGAATGGCATGGACATATATACACTACCAAATGTAAAATAGATAGCTAGTGGGAAGCAGCCGCATAGCACAGGGAGATCAGCTCGGTGCTTTGTGACCACCTAGAGTGGTGAGATAGGGAGGGTGGGAGGGAGGCTCAAGAGGGAGGAGATATGGGGATATATATATACATATAGCTGATTCACTTTGTTATACAGCAGAAACTAACACAACATTGTAAAACAATTATACTCCAATAAAGATGTTAAAAAAAACAAAAACTTGACTCATTTTTTAAAAATTCTTTCACAGTCCATAACACACCCTGATCTTGCACTAAATATTTCTGAAATCCATTCTCTTTTGTCCATCAATACCTCCACTGCTCTAATTTAGGTCTTTGTCATTTCCCTCTGGAATTATTTCCCCACTCCCCCTAAGTGGTCTCCCTGCCACGAATATACACCCTTCACATCAATTGTCCACAGCAAACAGAATAATTTGTCTAATACGGGGCCACTCCAAGTGTGGTCCTCAGACACGGGAACAGTTTTCTGGACATGACAAAATAAGAAGCTTGTGCCAGAATGCACATCAATCACATCACTAATCTTGGTATTTAGTTCAGCTGACTTTTTTTTTTTTTTTCATAGCAAGACATTTTCCATGAAAGAAGCAGAGTGCTGATACACATTCTGCCACAGGCATCTTACATCATCACAGATCAGTACGTTGAATAGTACTGATCTCAGAAAGTCCAGGTGACCAGTGTGACACGTAAGACCCTTTAAGTTCTGACATCTGCTTCTCTCTCCAGCCCCGTGTGTCATTACACTCAAGCTCATCTTTTCTCCTCCTGCAACACTGACTTGCCTCTCATTCTCCCCTTCTCTCAGCCTACAGCCACCCTCCCCAACCGTGCCTACACTTGCAAGAAATACGCAATGATGGGTTTCCTTCTGGAAGTCTTTCTATCACCATCATCATCCCCATCTTTCTCCTCGTGCTACTTCCATTGTACGTTATGCATCTCATTTGCTATACTGATCACATTGTTTTATAATAATTTATATGCTTCTCCCAACCAAAATGTTAACTCCTTGAAGACAAGATCTGTATCTTACTCATCTCTATTAGTCAGAGAGTATAATATATTATTGTATTATACTACCATATAATTATTATATTGTATTACTACATTAAATGAACTCTGAAATCTAAGTAGCTTAACAACATTAATGTTCATTTCTTGATCACACAAAGTCCGATGCAGGATATTTCTAGGCAGACAGTTATCTCAGGTTGCTCTCCTCCACGTGGTGATTCAGGTACCCAGACTTTGTGGTCTAGCAATGGAGCTGACTCTGTGGGCCTTGGGGTCCTTTCCTGGATCTTCTGCATTCAGCTAGAGATGATATAAGAGGGAGAGAGAATAATATCATGCAAGATATTTTAGGAGCCAGGCCTGGAAGTTGCTTCCATTACTTTTGCTGAAATCCATTAACCAGAATATAGTCACGTGGTCTCACATGACTGCAAGTGAACTAAAAAATACCTGTGGGCCCAGGAGGAAAAGGAAACTGGTCTATGAGCACCCAAGCCACACCATCCCTGAGCTTTCAGCATTTATCACAGTGCTAGGCATAACATTGTGGGTTCTCAAAAAAAAAAAAAGGTTTCTTAGTAAGTAAACGACTGTGTTCTCACTTTTAGGCAAGTTTTTTTTTTTTTTTTTTTTTTTGAGCAGAGAATGGTTTATTGCAGGGCCAAGCAGGGAGAATGTGTGACTCATGCTCAAAAACCCCGAACTCCCAGAAGGTTTTTGTTTGTTTGTTTGTTTTATTTATTTATCTATGGCTGTGTTGGGTCTTCGTTTCTGCGCGAGGGTTTTCTCCCGCTGCGGTGAGCGGGGGCCACTCTTCATCGCGGTGCGCGGGCCTCTCACTATCGTGGCCTCTCTTGTTGCGGAGCACAGGCTGCAGACGCGCAGGCTCAGTAATTGCGGCTCACGGGCCTAGTTGCTCCGCGGCATGTGGGATCTTCCCAGACCAGGGCTCAAACCCGTGTCCTCTGCATTGGCAGGCAGACTCTCAACCACTGCGCCACCAGGGAAGCCCCCCAGAAGGATTTTGAGGGAGAGTTTTTAAAGGCAAAATTTGGGGTGAGGGCTGCTGGGTATGTGACTTTCTTCTATTTCTAGGCAAGTCTTTATTCCATGACATACCAGCAATAGGATGGAAAATGGAGATTGATAGATTGAACTAGTAGAGACGTGCTGTCTACAGCTTGGAAGAATGGAAGCTACTAGAGGCAGTGGCAGGCACGAAAGCAGAGATGGCAAATGAACTATCTTAGGGATGGGTTCTGGAAGTCATGCTTGGGGTTCTTGGGCAGATGGGTCTGGTTGAGGCTTCTTCAAGGGGCATCTGCTCTACTTCCCTTGCCATTTCAGGCAACAACTCGACTGCTTGATGAAGAACTTTCAAAATCCTTCCCTCATTTATCTTTCTATTTACATTTTTCATTTCCAGAGGCTTAAAGAAGAAAAGTAAAGAGTCTTACATTCCATTTATAATGGCTCCACATTTTTTCCTATGTGTTTCAGTTCCCTGGGAAAATCTTAAAAGGTTACGTTTAGACTCAAGTAACTTTCTCATTTCTTAACTTAAACCATTCCCCCAAAATCTCTTCATCTTAACCTTAAATGGCACTCTTTAAACAAAACATAAATTCAGGCCTCAAACAGCCTAACAAGTGTCCCTTTAAAGGAATAGTATTTAATAGTAAGAGCTATTAAATAATCAATCCAAAGTTCAGAAAGTTATTAATAGAAGATGATGTGAGATGGATCAAAAACACATCACATTCTTGGGATAAGAAACAACCCATTTTAAACACTTCCGTGGACATACTGATGTCTTGTTCTTAGTTAGAATTTGGATGCAAGTGTTCCACTCAGTCTGGTCCCTAGTTGAAGAAAATTATGACTTTATTTGTAACCTGACAATGTAACATAATGGAACATCCAATCAAAACACCTCCATTAGATAGTTTGAAGAAACACAGAAAGTTTGATTATAAGATCCAATTTTGTGGAAATGCAGACTTTTAAAACTATGGGGTAGAGAAGCTTTCTGTCAGATTTACAAAGGATATTTGATTTAAGTTAGTCCATCTACAAATCTCTAATCTACCCCATACCACTTCCATACACTGGTTTCAGGTTCAGAAGGCAGACCCTCATCTTTAACTACATCTTGACTGCCTTTTAAATTCAACAGAAGTTTATGAAACAAAAAACCAAGTGGACCAAACTATTTGCTTTCAGTTCTCTAGCTGATCCCACATGACAAGCTGGGAGTCAGTGTCCCATGACACCACTGGTCTGCCTGCTAGCTAGAAGCCAATATCTGTCATTTGTACACACTCTTCATTAATTCACTGGTTTCTTCAGTAGATTTTGAGTGCTGATTATGTGTAGGGTACTGGACTAGCATCCCTGAAGATTGTGATAAAGCAGAAAAGACACTTTAAGGAGCTTATAATCTGATAAGGAGAAGAAGACATAGATGCCAATAAGTACTGTAAAATTCAAAACTATTTCCTGGACACCTGTTAATGCCAAGTATTGTGTTAAACCCTGAGGAGTAAAGATAGATGAGATTGAGGCAGACTGACATCAAAAATAATAATCATGTGAATAAAATTGGTGTGAATAAAAGCACAGAGGAGGTATATACATGATGATAATGGTAGTGGTAGTAATAAATTACAATAAAGATAATTAAGACGTTAAGTTATTATGTGATTCTAGGAAACTTTCTAAGAGCTTTTTCCTCATTTTAATTTTATAAGGCATAGTATTATTATTGTTATTATCCCCATGATACAGTTGAGGAATTTGAAGCACAGAGAGATTAAGTAACTTATCCAAGGTCACACAGCATTAAGTGGTGGAGACATGAGCCAAACTTGGCATTCCCACGCCAGAACAACATCACAGATGAGGAAACAATTACTTCTGCTTGGGATGTGACTGGGAATGGAATCAGAGAGCTGTCCAGGGGAGATAATTTGCTAATTCTTGAAGATGAGTATAGGAAGATGGAGAAAGAAGAAAACTGGGCTTTCCAGGGAGGAGAAACAGTACCTATAAAGGCACAGAGGCATGAAAGAGTATGTCACAGTCCGGGACTGGCTGCTTTGGGTGCCTGGAGCACAGAGATAGAAAACATGCAACGGACAACGTAGAAAGATGGCGTGGAAGAGGTAGGCAGGGTTCAAAGCCTGTATCTGCCACATTTAGGAGCACGGGCTTATCTTGCAGGTGATGGGAAGCTATGCCCATTATGCGGCCCAGGAAGGATCTCTATCAAAAGTTCTGGCCTCCCCTCCAAGCCAGGCCCTCCCTTTCTCATTTCTGTCCGACTGCTGATAACATTAGTTTTAGTATTTGACCCGTTCCCGCCTCTCTGTACCATATGATTCAATGCTTATTCTTTAAGGCTTTGCTGGCAACAAGTCACAATAACAAATACCTGCCCTTTTTAAACAAGCTGAGAGTTTTTAATTTAAACCAAAATTCATCAGGGTTTAGAGTAACTAAAACAGCGACACTTGAAAAAAACCCACTTTATAAAGCACCTTTAAAGTATAACAAATTCAGGAACAAATCAATTCAACACAGCCCCTTGAAAGGAACAGTATTTAATGGCTGTAAGTACTTAAAAAACAATCTCCAGCTCAGAAAGTGAATGTAGATATGCCAGCCGAAGTTAATGTCCAAACTGCACCTGTACAAACAGCCTTAGTGCTTCTTTTTCTGTCATGATGTCTCATCTTTCTGGGGCCACCACCCCATCTCCAAAGTCCAAGAGATGGAATTGCTCCCCTGGTCTTACTCTGCATGAACCTATAGTGTCTGACCTTCAAATTGTGATTTCTGCAGTCCTGAGAGGCTGCCATTCCAATGGTCACCAGGCACTTCCGCACCAGTCAACTCAAGCCTGTGATGCACTTGCTCTTCAATCTCTAGCAAAAGAAAAGGGAGGGGGTGGTGTTGTCCTGGGGTGGAAAGGACGTGGGGAGAAGGGGCGGTTTGCCTTGGGGGGGCAGTCTGCAAAGGCAATCAGTGGGTGCTCTGCTGTAGAGAATTTCAAAACAGTAATAAAACCAAGTACTATCCTACGCTGGAAATTTCAAACAATGGCAGTGATGCAGCAGGGCTCTGGACCAGGGCAGACACTCCCATCTCACCCCTGCTCTGCGCTAGGTCACTGGTGCTTCCAGCTGATGGCTGGATTTCACAAGGGACGTGCCTGCTGCCTTTGCTGTTTTGGCTGGCATCACTTGTGGGCTTGGGCGGAGATTATCAGGTCATCCAAGAGGTCATCCCTGCTCTCGTCTCCTGCTGAGAAATCTCCCTCTTAACGCCTTGAGGGAGAATCTGTGTTGTTTACTGGATTACAGAAGACCACCTACGTGAGGAAGTTGGAAACACCGTCCAGAGCAGTCACGTGGGCAAAAACCTCATGGACGGTTGGATGTGACTGTGAGTCACACTTGACTAACAGGGGACGGCTTGTCCGTATCGTTAGGGAGGGTTTGAAACAAAGGATTGATATAATCACGTTTGTGTTCCACAGAAATTATGCTGGTGGATGGTAGTGGAGGATAAACTAGGCGAGAGTCGATTGGGAGGTGATAAAAAAGATGAGACTATTTGGTTGGATGGAGAAAAATCTTCACCTGAAATATCTCATGGTGCTTTTCAGCTGTAACCCTATTAAAGCTGTGAACCACAGGGGCCAGTCTGTAAGAAGTGCCATGCGGAGGTCAACCTGCAAAAAGGATTCTTAAAGTAATTCCACTCTTTACTTGTCTTACAACTAGCATACTTCTTTCTCTTCTCCACGACATTTTTACAGTCATCTGTCTCAAGAACTTGTCATGTGCAAATAGCCCCAAGAAAAATCTTCCTCTCCATCCCCTTTTGCTCTCTTTCTCCTCTTCCTGCCTTCCCTCTCTGTTTTCTACAATAAATGTTTAGTGTGAAGAATAACTTTTCGGGAATGGACTAGGAGATAAATGGTGCACGTGGCTGCCAATTACAAATTCTCTTTGGCAGGGGAAAAGTGTGAACTCTCTCAAGTTAATAATTTGCCTTCAATCACATGTCCTGACTTGACTAAGTGCTCACTGAATAGCAGAAAAAGCAAGTACTGTAGGAATTCTGAAGAGAAGATATCGAAGGTATCAATGTAACTTAAACTGCTTAAGACTTGTAGCCACGCTACTGTATGTAAAATGGATAACTAATAAGGGCCTACTGGGAACTCTACTCAATACTCTGTGATGACCTATATGGAAAAAGAATCTAAAAAAGAGTGGAGATATGTATATGTATAACTGATTCACTTCGCTGTACAGCAGAAACTAACACAACATTGTAAATCAACTCTACTCCAATAAAATTTTTTTTCAATAATAAATAATAAAACAATGTTTTAAAGACTTGTACTTATTTATATTTTAATCAAAGCTCTTCCCCTCATCCCCACCCCCGCCGGCTAGAAACACTGTGTGTTCATATTACATACCCAGAATATAGTCACTTTATTTCTGCTAGGGTTGCTCAAATATCAAATAATTCCTTATTTCTTAAACATAAACATAAAACATAAACATAAAAATATCAAATTGTCGGGGCTTCCCTGGTGGCACAGTGGTTGAGAGTCTGCCTACAGATGCAGGGGACACGGGTTCGAGCCCTGGTCTGGGAAGATCCCACATGCTGCGGAGCAACTAGGCCCGCGAGCCACAATTACTGAGCCTGCGCGTCTGGAGCCGGTGCTCCGCAACAAGAGAGGCCGCGACAGTGAGAGGCCCCCGCACCACGATGAAGAGTGGCCCCCGCTTGCCGCAACTGGAGAAAGCCCTCGAGCAGAAACGAAGACCCAACACAGCCATAAATAAATAAATAAATAAATAAATAACCCAAAAAGTTAAAAAAAAAAAAAAATCAAATTGTCTTAATAACAGAGCAAAAAATTCTCTTCATTTACCACTTATATTAAGACTAAATAAAAATATATTTATATCAATTTTTGTCATGCATCATTTTACTTACTACTCACAAATGGTAACTAGAATCATTGTCATTTGCAGATAAAGGAATTGAGGTCCTGAGTTAAGGTCATTGGACTAGAAAAGTGACAGCATTGGGATAGCAACCTAGGTCTTCTTATGGCAGACTGGAAGCTCTGTGGACTCAGAGAACTTTATAATGTAGTTTCCTAGGTGCCATTCACCTAGCCTTGATCACACACTAGAAAAGCATTCATTAAGTTCCAGCCATATGGCATCAGCAACAGCAGAGGACTTTCAGTGGACGCTCTTCCCATAAAGAGAGTAGGACCACCCATCAGGAAACTGGGCTTCTGACATTTATCCACTGTCATCCTTTTAAGCATCCTTTCGGCCTCTGTCACAATGGCACCAAGGACCTTGGCAAATGTAAGTTTTCCTATGAATAATAGGAAGAGGAGACTTTGCAGCCTTGCTCAAACTTTATAAAAGAATTCCTGAGAGAAATGGAAAAATGAGCAATGTTCCTACTGGCTACTCCTCAGAGGATTTACAGGTAAATAAGCCTACTGGTTCCAACAGCCAGATACAGCCCAGACCTACTACTGTCTATTCTTTTATTCAACACTTTAAAAAGCTTGGGTAGTTTTAACAGGGAACAAAATATGCTGCATTCAGAAGCTCACTTCAGGGCATGCTGAATAGAGAACAGACTGCTTTAAATATTTAGAGCTGAGCTGAGACACAAAACTCGCAAGAAGTTTGTCAAATGCATCGTCATTTGTCTGTGGTGAGCGGCAGCCAACTGAGAACAGGAAGTCATTTTTCAATTACCTGGTCACACAATACATACCTGAAACTTCTCAGCATTAATCACTCAAATATAAATCTTCTTTGCCTAAAGGATCAGATGTACTTAGAGCCTACTTGGAACCAAAGTTACTGTATCTCAATGCAACCCCATCTCCATGGGCGAAAGTGTCCCTGCAACCAATGGCCTCACCCACCTGGCCACTCACCTGGTGATACCCGGGACCCATCAAATCTGGGCTCGGAAGAGCAAGGACTCCAGTAGCTCCCTGGCAGAAAAAGATGCTGGGGTGGAGAAAGGAGAAGTTAAGGGGCAGGGAGAGTTGGGGAAAGAGAATAAATACTTTGATTCTAAGGAAGACTCATTCTTCAGGCATCAGTCAATAATGGATTAACAGAGGCAAAGGAGTGACACAGAGATAGAGAGTTTATATTGTAGCCAGAGGCTGAATAAGAAGCGGATGGCTCTGCTGTTCAGAAAGACCCTGTAATGGATTTCCACTTCTTATGCACAGAAGGTTTCCTGTACATGAACCTGAAAGCAAGAGGATGGGAAGAAAAAGGGAGAGAGCTGCCTGCATTGTGGGTAAGGGAAAGGATTACAAATTATATCACCTTCAGGAAAACTGTTCTCATCCTAAACCTGGAATTAGTTTGAACTGCCTGCAAGCATTTACATGTGTCCTTGGGGGAGGTGTGAGTGTGCACCCAAATATGGATTTGTGTCCATGAGGCCACAGGAAGAGCAAACCCACATCTTCATTTCACACTAATAGTGACCTCAAAGCAGACCTGGTTTGCCAAGACCTTTCCTTTCTCACACAGCCAAATCCGGGAAATGAACAGCTACAAATCATTTTGCCCCACGGGTGGCCTGCGTAAGAGAAAGTTATGGACTGCATGTTTGCAGCCTTCAAAAAATTATATGTTGAAGCCCTAAACCCCAATGGTATTAGGAGGTGAGGACTTGGGAGCTAATTAAGTTTAGGTGAGGTCATGAGGGTGGAACCCCCATGTTGGGATTAGTGTCCTTGCAAAAAGACCAAGTTTGCATTCTTTGCCTTGGGAAGACACAGCAAAAAGATGGCTGCCAGCAAACCAGGAAGAGGGCCCTAACTGGACACTGGGTCTGCCGGCACCTTGATCTTGGACTTCTCAGCCTCCAGAACGATGAGAAATAAATGTTTGACGTTTAAGCCACCTAGTATAGTATTTTGTTGTAGCAGCCTGAACTAAGCCAGAAGAGATCTATAGGATAAAGTCTTGGAGGAAGCCAAGTTCTGTGAGCAGGGGACGGTGATTTACTTCAAACAGGAAGAGAATTTTACTGTAAAGGGTTGAAGAAGTGCTTTCTGTCTGACTAGGAAAAAAACAACAGAAAAAGTGAGGCAAAACCGGGGGTATGTCATAAGGGGATCTCTACAAAGGAATCAACCTTTACCTCTTAGGTGATGGAAACAGTGATATTTAACATCCAGCTTTATTTAATATTTCTTGTCATGTTCTCATTATCTCAAATGTTTAGTAAAATCTACTACACTGAAGCTTTATATTGATGGTGTTGGGAGAAATAAAAGGACAGGGTAATAAAGAGAAGAACATCTTACACATTGGGGCCAACATGCTGGTGACAGCAAGGTATGGAAAGAGAAAAGAGATCCAAGAGGTCCAAAGGGTGAAGCAGAAAGTGGCTGTAGAAGACAGTGACCGCAAAGAAGCAGCTGCATGTGAACAAACTTGGAAATAGACATTACTCCCAAATGCGCTGGAGAGAAGTGATTCAAGACTTTAGGTCACATGAGGAATCCTTACTCATTGGATAGGCAGATCAGGGCCATAACAGAGGTCTCATGGAGTGAAATGGGGACACAGTGGAGGGATACCTAATGCATTCTGGGGAGTCAAAGGATGGTTAGGAAAAATTCCCTGCAGTTGTTGACACCCGAGCTGGGTTTTGAAGGATGAATAGGAGTTAGCCAGAAGAAGGTGGAGCAGATCATTCCGTCATTATAGGCAGCAAAAACAGGTGTTTTTAGGTGGACCATTTCACCTCCATCATCAATCATACTTTACCTGGGTAACTCTGGAACATATACGCCCTGAAGGTCATAGGATGCAATTACCACCTGGTGCCGCATAATAATTAAATTCTCCCACCAGTTTTCTCTGTCTGAATACGTGCCAAAACATTTACTAGATCTTTGTTTGCATATGCTCATAAACTCTGTCTCTCATGAACTTATCCCACTGTAGCCTCTGGATCGTCTTTTCTTCTTATGTCCCAATTTATACCCCACGCGATAGCCTTCCTCAGTACCGCTGGCAGGCCGGCCAGGACTGGGCTGATGTTGCTGACTCCAGGATCTAGCTCAGCTGCACGTCTCCGTGGACCGAGATGACTCAGGGAGCAGCTGAAGCATTTTCAAATGCAGATGCAGATGCGGCCATCTCCAAGTCCAATCTGAACCGGCCACCTAATTCTTTTGTTATCTTCCAGTTTGGAACATGCTGGAATGGCAATTATGAAATTTTTGAAAGATGCACTGGCACCATTACAATGAAATTCATCTTCAGAACAAAGAATTTGACTTGCTTGCTTGTGCGTACAAATAAAACCTGCCCCAAAGCCTGGAATAACTCCCATTTTCCTCCTTGGCAGAGTTTCCGTCCTCTAGAAATAAAGTAATTCTGAGAGGCAGCATGCTTTGCAACTTTATTCTTCTTCATTGGAAATAGACCAAGCACTGGGGAGGGAATAGATGGGAGAAATGCTATATTGAGAATTTGTAGTGCTTGTCAAAATAATGAATATTTACTCAACGCCTGCAACGTAGTAGCTGCTTTCTCTCCTGTGTCCTGAAATTCGGACGGTAATTCTGTGAAAAGTATTGCTGTCCCTGCTTTATAGAAAAGAAGACAGATCTGGAGAGGTGAATTCATTTATCCAAGGAAACACGATGGTGAGACAGTAGTCACACTCTGGTGTGACTCCAAGCCTATGCTCTTTTCGAAACACAGATGGAACCTTCCCTTGGAAAGAAAGGAGAGGGTCCTTGGCATCACCCACTCTGGTGTGCCAGGGTCCTGAGGCTCTAGTGTCAGAAGGTGGTAAGGCTGGGTGTGCTCTGAGACCTCCTATGTAGGCCAATCTTAACTGGCAAATGAGGCTTCTTTCAAAATGACTTTGATGCTGGGAAAGTATTATGAACCTTGAGTGGGAACAATGGACTGATGTTCCAACGTCTAGATGAGGTGCTTGTGCTGACAGAGGGCACCCCATTATTTTTCCCCATAAACATGGGCAGAGCCAGGCCTCAGGTAGGTGGCTGAATCAGCCACATTAGTCTCCCTCTACTGGGTAGTGTGCTTATTAAAAAGAGCTCTTGGGGTCAGACAGATTCAAACCCCAGTTCCACTACGTGTTAGCCTTGTGACCTTTGGGAAAGCACTTAACCTCTCTGAGCCTTAACAGGGTTACTGGGGTGATTAAATGCTGTATAAGCCTCAGCATGGTACCTGGTTTAGGCAGGTGCTTAAGGTAGGATGCCCCGTGGACAGGTACCCCACCCTGAAAGTAAGGACTCACAACTGGGCTGGGCTTGCCCTGCCTCGGTATTGACCCCAGGAAGCTGGCAGCAGAGGAAACATGGATTTAGGGAAGCTGCACGGTTAAAACATCCCCCATACACCTATTAATTCACCCTATCTCCACAGGATTAAGGGTTTAATATTTTGGTGAAGTATCGCTGAAGTCCAAAGCCCAACTCTGGCAAAATAATTTAGAAGAGCAAATAAAAAGCAGCTAATCTCTATTTTACTATGAAGCATAAATTAGAAATAATAAAAAAAATGTTAGGAGACACCCAAGTCATCTGAAGGACACTGATTCATCTGTCAACTTTACCATCTTTTAAAAATGAGTGCTGAATTTTTTTTTAACTTTTTTTAAAATTAATTTATTTATTTTTGGCTGCTTTGGGTCTTCGTTGCTGCGCGCGGGCTTTCTCTAGTTGCGGCGAGCGGGGCTACTCTTCGTTGTGCTGCGCAGGCTTCTCATGGCGGTGGCTTCTCTTGTTAAAGAGCACTTGTTCTAGGCGTGCAGGCTTCAGTAGCTGTGGCGCGGGGACTTCAGTAGTTGTGGCTCGCGGGCTCTAGAGCACAGGCCCAGTAGCTGTGGCGCACGGGCTTAGCTGCTCCGCGGCACGTGGCTTGAACCTGTCTCCCCCGCATTGGCGGGCTGATTCTTAACCACTGCGCCACCAGGGAAGCCCGAGCACTGCATTTCTGAGCAAGTCATTCAGGAGAGAGAACTGATTCCCCATCTTAAGCAATTCATAGCTTTTCTCTTTGTAGGACTGAAAATGCCACATAAAGAGAAGGCTATGTATCGTCTTAATAGTTCAAGGTATTTGAATATAGGGTACAAATAACCAGTGACTGGGAAAGGACAGTAAATCTCTCACACAGGTGAGATGAGACTTTAAAATAATGCAACTGTTTCCAAGGACATCCTTCAGAGACTTAAGCTGAACATTAGATAGCAGCGGTCCGGGCAGGTATGCTGTCCTCTATTTTTCTCCCACCGGCGTGTGCTGATCCTCAGAGTCTCAGCAAGGATATGGTTGATGGCCGTCTGCACCCCTCCACTCTCTTTCTCATGACCTCCTGCCAGCAAGGTCAGCCCGACCCGCTTCTCCAGGATGTAATGGACCTGAGGATGAGACAGTTGGGCAGCTATGACCCTTCTCCTCTGGTCCAGTCCTGACCTCATGCCCCACATAAAGTGATGAGAAATCTGCTTCCTTGTTGTAGTTCTAACTTTTTACTTTGCTGTAATTTTAGACTTGTAAAAGTAGTACAGAAAAAAAGTACCCTTCACCCAGCTTGCCCTAATGTTAACATCTTACATAACCAGAGCAAAATTATAGAATTATAAACCCAGGAAATTAACACTGGTGCAATGTTATTAACTAAACTACAGACCGATATTTAACAGTTGCAGACAATGCTGCCATGAAGAAATTGGTGCATATGTATTTTCCTATTGTTGAGATATGTCTTCAGGGCAGATTCGTAGAAGCCGGAATGCTGTGTCCAAAGGTGAGTGCATTTATAGTTCTGTCAAGTGTTGCCAAATTCCCCTCCAGATGATTTGTACCAGTTTGCATTCCCCCCAACAATGTATAATAGTAACTGTTTCCCTACAGATTTGCCAACCAGTTGATTAACCTTTTTTAATCTCTGCAAACCTGAGAGGTAAGAAATGGTGTCTTGAGATGTTTTAATTTTTATTTTTCTAATTATGAGTACGTTGGAACATTTTTCAGATGTTTGAGGTCCATCTGCTTTGCTTTTGTTGCTATATGAAGGAAAAGCACAGAACTATGCACCCATTCAAGCTGGGTGTGGGCAGAGAGTAAAGGTCTCAGATTCTCTGGTCCAAAGTTGGACTTTAGCAGTCATTTCCCCTCTGCTGGCTCTGGTCTCAATGCCAGCAGAGGGACAATGACATCCCCAGCCCTGGGGATGTCCTACTCTGCTAAAAGATACCAGGAGCTGTTCTTTTCCTAAGAAACGGAAACTACAGAAAGAGCATGGGCTTGGGGTCCGTTGAACCTGGTACTACTTTCAAGCTATGAGTTTTGGGGCAAATTACTTCACCTGCCTGAGTCTCAGTTTCCTTATTTTTAAAATGGGGATAGAGAGAATCTCTCTATTTCACATGGCTGTCACAAAGATTAAATGAGTCAAGGGGTACAAAGCTTTTCCCCAAAGTTTAACAAGTAAGATAACCTTGGTAAATGTTAGTTCTCCTGACTTCTCTCCCCTCCCCACACGGGCCATGGAAGAGTGTTTCATTAACAGTAACACCCCTTGTGGTTGGCAAGGGGGAGGGGATATGGGAGAGGGATGGATTGGGAGGTTGGGATTAGCAGATGCAAACTATTATATGTAGAATTGATAAACAACAAGTTCCTACTGTATAGCACAGGGAACTATATTCAATATCCTGTGATAAAACATAATGGAAAAGAATATGGAAAAGAATGTGTATATATGTATAACTGGACCACTTTGCTGTACAGCAGAAATTAATACAACATTGTAAACCAACTATATTTCAATAAAATTAATTTAAAAAAAAAACAGTAACAACCCTTGCCTTCAGATACCTGAGAGAGATAGGTGCCCATTGAAGCGGTTTGAACCCAAACGTTGCTTCTTTGACTGTGGAGTAGAAAAACAAGATGGCTCTTGGATGCTAGAATTTAGGTGCTGTATCATCAAATCAGGAAGGTAATTGAAGTACGGAACATATTCAGCAAATAAAAATACAGGATGCCCATTTAAATTCTACATTGTAGGTATGAATGGTATTCATGTAGGATGCTCTCCTAAATTTAGAAACCTCATAATATTATTTTAAGCACGTTCTTAAAGTATGGTTATTTGGTGAGACTAGTATTGCCAGGTAAAATACAGGATACTCAAATTTGAATTTCAGATAAGCAATGAAATTTTTGGCATAAGTGTGTCCCACACATTGTATGCAACCTACTTATACTAAAATTATTTGGTTTTGGCCTGAAATTCAAGTGTCACATGGGACATAATTACACTGAAAGAAGGATTCGTTATCTGAAATTCACATTTAACTGGGCATCCTCTACTTTATCTGGCAACCTTAGTAGGAGACCTTCCATCTCGCTGAAAACCACCTGCCTACTGCCCTTCATGAAAAGTGGGTGTCCATCCATCGTCCACTCTGTGCAGATCACTGGACCAGCTGGTGCCCGAGGATGCCAGAGAAGCAAAAGAAATAAGCCATGAAACCTAATAAATAGGATGAAATGGCTGGCAGTTGTATCACTTAGGATACTTTGATTGCAAATGACAAAAACCCAACTTAAGCTGGTGTACACGCAAGATGGGCTGTAGCCCCAGGTAGGTGGAAGGGATAGAGCTGACTGAGGTGTGTCAAAAGGAAGAGGATCGAGAATGCCGTCAAGAGCATCTCTGTTTTTCCATCCCTCAGCTTTGCGTTTCTGTTCTGACTTCTCATGCAATTTCCCCATGTGGTGGCAATGATGGGAACCAACAGTTTCAGCTCACATCATCCTTACAAATAACGATCCTACGAAGGAGAGGAGCTCCCCCTCTCTCCCATTTGTACCTGAAAGGCCTGGGGCGTTGCCCACTCCTGTGGCTGCAAAGTGGAAACATTAGCCTCTTCAGAGAGCACGGGAATGGCTTTCCCCAGAAGAAAGACAATCTTTGCCACCAAAGGAATCGGAGAAAGAAATGTGCAAAAACTGTACCGCTCAATAAAAGTTTGTTAATCAGGAAAATCTCTAATACCAAAAGATTCTTGCATTTGCAGGAGGGAGGAATCAAAGCAGGGGTATGACAGGTGACTGACGAGTTGCCTACAATAGTCTAGAGAAACCAGTAGTACTAGTATGAGGCCAGGGAGAATAATGAAGTGATGAAAGTTTACCACCCTTTATCACTCTACCTGATATAGGGATGAAATCCACATGGGAAAGATCTCCATCAAATATTAGGCACTAATAGATCTCAGGGTTCCACCAAAGATACTAACTGGAACTGAAAATGTATTGCTGTCATACGAAAGGAGGGGATGACGTCAGATTTACAACACCAGGTGAGAAAGCATTCACATTCCTGCCTAAAATCCTCCACAGGATGACCTCACTCCTGCAAACACATAGCTTTATAAAGTCAACTTTTCTAAAGTTGCCTTCTCCTAATCTCATAGCTGTGACCTAGAGAGATTTTTCTGAATGGAAGAATTTGATCATTCTTAAATGTCGTAAGCTTGAAATTACTTGCTTTAGTGGAAACAACATTTCTGGTGATCAGTCAGCCCTGAAATTAAACAAATAGCTTAAAATGATGGTTAGAAATGGGGGCCAGGAAGCTAGGAAAGGGATTGTCTTAGATCTCAAAGGAAATATTAATTGGAATTCATGGTAGGATCCAGATAAGTGAACACTAAAGTGTGACCCACAGATACCTCTTTCAAAAGAGAAAGAAAAATGACTGTGACTCTTCTGATGGGAGCATCACACAGAGAGAGGAAGCATGGTGCAGGGGGCAGCAGGCAAGGATGCAGCAAAAGGCGAGAACTCTCAGGTTCATCCCTGGGCTGCATCCTAAATCCTTCCAAATCTTCCATGGCATCTCTGCCAATTAAAACAGTTTTTCTTTAATGACATTTGATGCATGTGATCTCAAATACCAGGCCAAGAGTAAGGAAATGTTCCTCAAGCCAACTGCTTATAAAAATATAACATAGGAAATACTATATTTTATCATTTAAAAATACTAGTGTGCTTATTAAGTGTAATATAGGAAAAATTGGGTGAAATCATATTTCCAATGACTTCAGGAAAGCATTATCCAAGGAAACTTTTTCCCTTTTAAAGCTTGAATTCCTGTATAAAGAACACAATTGCCTTCCTCTTTTTTGTGTTTTTTGAAAGAGCCTGTTTTACTTTTCCTGGGTCCTAGAGCAAGATGACAATTTAGGTCTGAAATCCTAAACTACCTTCTCTCTAAATCTAAGAGTAAAATGGGGGGAAAAAAGCACAGCAAAGCAAGAACTATGGAAGTATTGACCAAAGACCAACATTGAACTTGACTAAATCCTGGGGAGCCCCATGCAACCCAGCCTCCGCATGGAGTCACTTGCAAAGGAAACATAAATCAGATCTTAAGAGCATTTTTGAAAATGTAGTTCTTTACAAGGGGGCACCAAGGCAGGGGTTTTTACACATCTCAGCACCCAATTAGCTTCCCAGAAATCCCTTCAGGCATTGATTCCTCTCCCCCATCTCATGCATGTGGGTCCCACACCACATGCTCCCCTCTCCTGTCCCTTCTTCCTTCACATCCAAGTGACGTGTCATCCTGGCAGGACCCATGCTCGTTCCTGGGCCTGCAGGGCACAACAGTTTGTCAAGTTCTCCCCACGTGGTGGCAACAATGGGCACCAGGACTTCCAGCTCACGTCATCCTTGTAACTAATGATCCCGCCAAGGGAAGGATCTGCCTCTCCCCCATCTGTAGTGCACTCTCTTCTTGCTCAGACTGTTTTCCTTGGGAGACACCCTTAGGGAGCATCTTCCCCTCACACACAGACACTCCTGTTCTGTCCCCTCAGAAGCAAACAACGGACAAGAGATTGGGAGGCGAAACTTCCCAAAAAAAATTTACAAAGATACTCCTTAAAAAATGTGGTAGTTGAGGGACAGGGGTTAAATAGCCCAACTGAAACAATATGGAATGTCCTTGTAGAACAGAAACTCCTTTGGGCCACCTGGATGGATAATGGCTTGGCAGAGAACAGAAAAACCTGCCATGTCATTGCTCTCTAGACGGAAGAAATGCAAGGGTGGGCTCAGGAGATGGGACTTTACACAAAGAAGGATAAGATTTGTACATCCATGGATTTAGCAGCATTATTCTCATAGCCAAAACGTGGAAGCAACCCAAGTGTCCATCAGCAGATGAAGGAATAAACAAAATGTGGTATATACAAATAATGGAATATTATTCAACCTTAAAAAGGAAGGAAATCCTGTTACATGCTACGACGTGAATGGACCTTGAAGATATGTTAAATGAAATAAGCCAATCACAAAAGCAACAATGCTGTAGGAATCCACTTAAGTGAAGTCCGTAGAGTGGTCAGATTCATAGAAACCGAAAGTAGAATGATGGCAGCCGAGGGCTGGGGGAGGGGACAATGGAGAGGTATTGTTTAAGGGGTACAGAGCATCAATTTTGCAAGATGAAAAGAGTTCTGGAGATCGGTGCACCACTATATGAAAAATACTGAATACTCCTGATGTACACTTAGAAATGGGTAAGATGGTAAGTTTTATTTATGTGGTAAAAAGTGTGTTTTACCACAATTAAACAACTTTTAATTTAATTAAAAATAAAATGACATGGTTGGAAAGACCAAAAGAATATGCATCGGCTGAGCAGAAACTGGAGGTAGATGACAAAGAACGAGGCTGATGTAAAAACGCAGGGGAATAGCAGCCAAGGCACGATCCCCAAGGGGTCAGAGGAAGGGTCTCAGCCCTGTGCCGCCTCCCCACACGCCTGCCCAGCCATGGAGAAGAAGTCTCTGCTCTTCTAGGGGGCTGATATGGCTGCACCCTGGGTCACACATGCTGGCCCTGCTGACCCCAGAACCACAGCAGAAAATCAGCACAGCCCCTACCTGTGAACCATGGCCCTGCCTAGAGAGCCACGCAGCACGTGACTGTGACACAGTCACAGACAAGGGCCAACGTGCTGCAGCTCCTCAATTCTCTTGGGATTGAGCTCTAACCAGTCATGTGACCAGAGAGCAGTCCTTCCACATGGCCAATTCCCAAAGAAAAAGACTCGAATAAAAACATAAAAGAAAACCAGTCTGAACAATAAGCTACGCCAGATCCCATGTCACCTCCACAGTTAACTGAGGGCCACTTACCCAAGGTCAGGTGTACGCAGGGCCTCACTCTAAGGCCACTGCAAGTCTGGGCTGTGAGTCAGTCTAATAGATGAGACTTGGTCACAACGAGACCCCGCTGTACAGCTGAAAACTGTCAGCGTATTCTTTTTGTTCCTAATATCACTAGCCTATTGCAGAAATGTTGAGTAAGACTGTTGCATATCCCATTTCTAAGTCCTCACTTCCTGTTTTTCACCTCTTCTTACTGCCCTCGCTATCACTCAGCCCATCCTCCACAGGGCTGCCAAAGAAAGTTTTCTAGAATACAAACTTCCCAAGATTATTCCCTCCTTAATGCCACCTCAAAGACGCCCCACGAGACACAGGATCAAATCCAAGCTCTTCAGCCTAGGTCATTTGTGACCTGGTGCTGCTCCCCTGCACTTGCCTCGGTGCCCACAATTCTCGTCTCAACCCAGCACGCTCCCTTTGCTCCAGGGTCACCTTTGACCCACGTTTTCTCAGCCTAGAACACTCTCCCATCTTTACCAATGCCCATCCATCCAGCCTAATTATCACACATCCATCCGTGCATTTAGCGTTAAGTGCAGCCTCTACTGCCAAGCTGGCTTAGGTTCCTCCAACTGCCCCCATACTTGCTAACACCTATCTTGCCCAGGCATTTATCCAAAGACTTTAACAGAAAGTGACAAAAATTATCTCTGTCATCAACAAAAGTTCTGAGTATTTTGAACAAACAAGAATCAGTTGAGCAATTTTGATTCTTTCAAATGATTTCAGTTGAGATGGTTAAAGAAGAGGGAAAAAAAAACATTTTTAAAGAACCACATGATTATTCTGAGTCCAAAAACCCAGCAGCTGGAGTCAGTCGGTGAGGGCCCCAAGGAGGCGTCCTTGGCGACCCTGCAACTGCCCTGGTCCTGTCCTCCCATGGCTTGGTGTTCTGTTCTTCCTATGGATCAATGAGTCTCCCTCGAGTTTTCTAATGAATCCTCCCTTACGCTTAAGTTATCTAGAGACTTTTGTTGTTGTTTGCAACCAAAAGAGTCTTCACGGACACAGGGAGTTTCTAATTCAAGTCCACTTTGGCTACTAAGCCTAAAGACGTGAGAGAACTGGAGAAAAGAAGCAAGCAAGAAAGAAGCTCCTGTCCCAGGAATGTTCCAGTTCTTGAGAAGTTACCTAATATCATGCAATATCCTTTTGTGGGCCTCAGCGTCCCCATCTGTAAAATGCTAAACAATTTACAATCTTCCAGTTGTGAATTCTGACAGCCTATGAATTTTTGAGAGCCCAGGATGAGCCAATGTACATATTTGTTTAAAGTCCCTGTACTGATGCTTCCACCAATAGCCTGTGGCACTGGTAAAGCTTAGTGCCAACACCGAGATCCTGCCAGAAACACAGCAGAGTGAAGTAGTCCAGACATGCTCCTTTGTTTATTTGTAAACCAAAATGTCTGGGCTCCCTGGAGGTGTGCGTCTGCCTCTTGACCCATGAAATAAGACACAAATCTAACTGCAAAGACCTTGAAGCATAACAGAGAACTTTAGTGAAGGCTTTTGAAGGATCTCAGAAGACTTGCTCCCATAAAACATGCAGCAGAATTTCTTTAAAATCTTTTTTGAGCATATTTCTCTTCCCTCAAATTTGATAATACAGGGCGGCTACTGCACCTCTTTCTGTCCATAGAACGCCCTCATTGCCAAGTGCACCCCCAGTGGCCCCCCTCCTGTGAGATACCCCCCATCACCCATACACTCCAGTGGCCCCTGCAAATCCTGACTTGTTGTCCTGACGTTCTTGCAAAATGAGGCTTCCTAAAACTTTGGCAGATAGATTGCAACTTCATTCAGTAAACACCCATATGACTGGGAGGAAGGGGTCCCTAAGGGAAAATTCAAGCTGCATTTCATACTCCGATGCCAGTTCCAGCCCATATTTCGTTCTAAAGTTTAATGATAGGGCTTCCCTGGTGGCGCAGTGCTTAAGAATCCGCCTGCCAATGCAGGGGACGTGGGTTCGAGCCCTGGTCCGGGAAGATCTCAGATGCCGCGGAGCAACAAAGCCCGTGTGCCACAACTACTGAGCCTGCGCTCTAGAGCCCGTGAGCCACAGCTACTGAAGCCTGTGAGCCTAGAGCCCGTGCTCCACAACAAGAGAAGCCACCGCAGTGAGAAGTCTACGCACCGCAACGAAGAGTAGCCCCCGCTCGCCGCAACTAGAGAAAGCCCACACGCAGCAACAAAGACCCAATGCAGCCAAAAATAAATAAATAAATTAAATAAATAAATTTTTTAAAAAAATAAAGTTTAATGATAAAAAATTAATTCATTTAAAAACCCTAGTCCAGCTGGCAGTTAAAAGCGGCCTCATTTAACCCAGGCTGCATGTGACGTCCCGCTGGGCCACTGATATCAAAGCCTCAGCACAAGGGGGCGGTGCCTCACGCAGAGGCCACCCAAGGCCCAGGAGTGGGGAGGCCGCCGCCACTCCCCGAGGCACTGGTGCTGTCTGGGGGGCCTTCTGTGTCCGCGGGGGGGTAGGCACTGCTGATCGCTCTGGACAGAGATCTGAGGACCCTGCTGACAGGGTGACGTCAGCCTCCTGGCTCGCGTCCGACTGGCGGGGCTTCAGCGCCCATGGAAGAATCGCTGGAAACCGGTCTCGTGTAGCAGCAAAGCAGCTTCTTCAGGAGGATTCAAGTTAAATCATTCCGTAAAGCCCCTTGATTTGAGGAAGACACGGGGCTCACATAATTGGACAGTCAGTTTTCTCCCTTCAGAGAGGTGCACTGAGTTATTTCAAACCAAATTGACAGACTTTGTGTAAAGTGACCTACAGCTCTCTGTTTGGGGGGTGATACTAACAAGCCACCATCGTCTCACGCCTCTTAACTAGCATCTCCCTCCCATGCTCTCTCCTCTCATCTCCATTCTCCACACTTTAAGACAAAATTTAAAAAGGATCATATCACTGCTCTGCTTTAACCCTTAAGCAACTTCTCACGTACCTGTAGGACGAAGACCGGAACCACTCTGGTGACCCCACAGGCCCTGCATGTTCAGCCCTGCCCCCGCCCAGCCTCACTCATGCTCCCCTGTTCCCTGTGGCAGCCACTCCAGACTTCTTTCTGTTCCTTCAAGGCCCTGGCTTCCTCTCACCAGGGCCTTTGCACATTCTATTCCCGCTGCTGAGAACCTGTCCTCTGCCCTTTAACTAGTTAGTATATATTCTTCCATCAATATCAACTTAAATCTCACTTCTTATGGGGAAGCTTCTTACTTTATGTTTCCAAACCAATATTTATCACAAACGCAGTGTTCCTTTTGTTTTTATAGTTCTTTGATTAAACTATAAGTTTTATTTTGATTAAAATATAAGTTCATGAAAGTGGAGGCTGGGACTTTTTGTTTTATGCTTACTTTTGTTTTTCCGCTAATTAGCATTAAGACTTGAAATATGGGACTTGAAGGAAGGAAGGAAAGAAGGAAGGAAGGAAGGGGGGGAGGGAGAACCTCACGTGGGCAGCTCCAAGAGGTGACCTCCAGGCCTCTGGCTGGGGTCACTGGGTGGATGGTGCTGTCATTCCCTGAAACAGACAGGACAGAAGATCATCACCTTAGGACGACGATGAGTTCAGTTGGGGACTTCGTGGGAGATCCCAGTGGTCATTTCTCTGTCAGTCTGAAACTCAGGGGAATGAGTAAGTGCTAAAAGATAAATGTCTGCCTTTGCCTTGTGAGTGGATGGGGTCGCATGAGGAAGAATGCACATGAAAAGGAGAGCACTGGGCCAGAGGAAGCTTGCACAGAACCCATCTTTAAGTACTAGGCAGAGAGTGAGCAAGCCCTAAAGAAGACAGAGAAAGAACATTCAGAAGTTTACAAAAATCCAGAGAGTAGGGTCAAAGACACAAGGGCCGTTTCCAGGAGGGAGGGACCGAAGCTGTCCAGTGTGTCTGAGAGGCCCAGCACAATATAGAGTGTGCACGGGAATGACTTTGGCAGGGGCAGTGCCAGGAGAGTGATGGGGGAAGGACCCAGATTGCAGGAACTGTGGAGAAACGAAGAGAAGGCTGGAACTGTAGGCAATTCTTTAGAGGCTTGGCTCAGAAGAGGGAAACTAAAGTGATAAAAAGAAAGCGGCAGAAGAGGATAAAAAAGATTTGGGCATTTTTATAGGCTGAGGTGGAACAAACCAGCAAGACAAAGACGGAGCATCAGTGACAGAAAGGGGGTGACAGATAGGTGGAAGCCCTGAAAGACTGGCATTGAAGGACGAATGATTGTTATTCCCACTGCCGGGCACAGTGTCTGGCACCCAGCAGGTGATCAGTAAGTATTGAATGAATGAATGAATGAATGATGAACAAATAAACAAATGGACAGACAGAGGTGAAGAAAATGGCTTTGAGAAAGACCTTCCTAGACTGGAAAGAAGCCAGAGTGGGTGCAGATATAAATAAACTGCTATGGGTTATAACTAGTACTGCAGCAAAATTTTCATTTTGAACGAACACTTATCTCGGGAGCTATTTAGAGAGAGAGAGTGTTGAGAGGTTGAGACACTTGTCACACAGGGACCACAAATGAGACCCCCCTGCCATTTTTCCAGGCAGCTGTCCCTTGGCTGCCATGGATGAGGCTGAGTGAACCAGAAGATGCAGTGGCGTGGGGAAAGCTGGCCTGGAGTCAGGAAGATATAGTTTTTAATCCTGTTTAAAACTTCGTACACGTTTGACCTTGGGAAAATCTAACCTCTCTCTACCTGAGTCTGTTCCTTGTAGAATGGTGCTAAAAATTACCCTTTAGTCATGGGCTTTTGCGAGAATGAGTGTACATGTCTAGCTCTGTGCCTGCCACAGAAGGGCTCAAACATTGAAGATGATGCTGTTATTTTTGCTTGGGTTGTTGATGTTATTGTTTTGCAGCCAAGAAGCAAACCCTCCTGCGTCTAAATATTGTATTTAGCAGACACCTGAGAATCCTTTATAAAGTGACTGCCCTGAGTATGCTTGCACGGTGTCCCATCAGCAAGTTGACAAGCCAGCCGGTGACTTACGGAAACCACCAATGGTACATAAAGTAGTCCAATGCCTGGTACACAGTCAAGAGAAGTGAAGGGCCCCAAGCCCAGGCTCCACAGCAAAGGCAGATGAGCAGGTGAAACAGACACGTATGCAAATGAAACAACCAGACAAGGTAGTCAGTCAGCGTGGATGTAGGGTCACCAGTTGATGCAGTGCATCCCATCCTCCCAGACAGCACCATCCATATGGGGATTTGGATTCCATGAACCCAAGATGGTGCAGCCAGGAATAGAGTGCTAGAGGGGTCCTGAGCCCAAGTCCCAAGAGAGGCTTTGCTGAAGTCCAGTGAGGAGAACAGGGTTTGGTGCCTACGCAGAACTGAACAGGGTTTGGGTAAGAGCAGACCTGCAAGAGGAATCAAAGTGGAGAGTCAAGGCGGAGGCAGAAGAGGAGATGGTTGGAAGCAAAGCAAGGGAAGCCAGATGGTTGCAGAAAACCATGATCACTCAAGGTTTCAAATTTGCCCTTGTTAGCGTTCATCACTTGACATCAAGACTCAGGATGGGTACCAGGTGTCACTCACTGTGCACAGAACCCACACACTTCGCATCTTGACCCTATTCAATTTTTCTTCTGTTAACTCGTCTTTGTTCTTTTTTATGATTATTAATTTCCTGGCATTTGTTTGTTTTGAATGTATAAGTTAAAGTCCTTTGGGGCAGCAGTCAGGGCATGAATGCATATATTGCAGTTCTTTTAATTCTGTCATGTTAGATGGATATATCTTCGTAAACTACTTTAAAACCCTTCCCTAATGAGTCAGGGTACAAATAATTAAATAATATATACTTTTGAAGTGTATAGCTATGCATAATTTCCAATGTATTTTACTTGGCCACCTCTTCCTCAGGTAATCTATTCTTATCTTCTTGTTTCTCTCATCTCTATTCCAGAGTCCTGATTGAAGTTGGTAGCTGGGGTTGGAACATGTTTGGGGAACTAATCCCTTTTCATTTTTTGTAAGCGACCCCAGTTTTGGTGGGGAATGAGGTGGAGTGTTAGTAAGTAAACAAACAAATAAATGCAGCCTGTTTCTAGAATGACAATAGATACCATTTACTGAGCACCTGCTATTCGGTGAGCACCATGCCAAGGGCTCTTCATATTTTGTTTCATGTAACCTTCACGATAACTAAATTGGGTGGTTTCCCCACTTTACTGATGGGGAAACTGAGGATGGAAGTAGTTACACAGGTTGCCCAGCTAGTAAGAGCTCTGAATCCAAGGGTACCAAACACGCGAATCCTGGCTCTTTCCGCTAACACGCACACACATACACAAATGTGTGCATGGGTGTACACAGACACCCCACAGAACACCAAATAGTGGAAAGGGCTAGAATGTGCCACCAGATTCAACCAGTTACCTTGACTTCTCCAGCAATGTCCCCAAGGTCAAAGTCTCCCTCCCGGAACTCAAGCATAGGAAAAATGGCTTTCCGTGGCTTTGTGGTCAATCTCAAGGTCATCGCCAACTCATAACCACCAATTCACTGAATTGCACATCTTGAGAATTTGCAGACATAAGTGATAAATGCCCATAGAGCCCTCACACACGCTTCATGCCTTAGAAAGGGGTGGTGGTCACATCTCAAAACTTCCCTGGCTTCAGCTTCATAGAAGCAGGGTCCCAGACTGCCACTGAAATGCCACGAGAAAATGAGCTTGTCTACCTCCTTCCCTGGTAACGCTTGTTTTCTCAAAGTTGGCTATCGGCTTATGTAGATGGATTATTTTCCTCACTATGGCCCTGGAAGCCTTATGAGAGTAACAAAGAGCAAAATCCACTTTCATTCCTGCGGACAGACCAGAGGGGGCTGGAGCAGCACCACGAAGAGACCGTGTTCCTCTTCGGCCTGGAGTTCACTGTTCAGGATTCTTTCAGGGGAAGAAAGCTAAAGGCTCTTGGATCTTCATGGGGCCTCTCTGAAAACCAAAGTGCTCTTGGAAGGAGAGGAGATTATACTACACGAGGATTCATTCCCCCAAACTCCTCTAATCCTGGCTTTTAGCTTTGACTAATCCCCTATGAGAAAGGGATAAGTGATGGGGATGGGGAGTGAGAGAGGTGGGAAGGTAAGAAAGAGCTGGAAAGGAAAACAGGCTGTGCCCAGAGCCAGCCCCCCGGCCAACCTTCCTATGCACACCCACCTGCAGTAAAGGCTATGAGGCCGTGATACATTGTGTATTCATCATGAGGGTCTCGACTCAGACGTATGCTTGTTGGCCCCAAAGCAGTCATTTGTTCACAAGATCATTTAATAGTTTTCGTTCACTCATTAGACAAATATCCACTGAGGACCTATTATCCACCTTTAAAGACCCACAGTCTAATGGAGAGACACTTATATACACATTTTATATTACAATGGGAGTAAATACAGCAAGATATAGATAGATGATGGATGGATGGATGGATGGATGGATGGATGGATGGATGGATGGACAGATGGGTAGGAGGGAGAGGGGAAGGAATTAATTTAGGAACATTAAGTTTAGTTGTTTTATTTTTAAGGGGGGTAGAGGAGGTAATTCTTGAGCTGATTCATAAAGCATGACAAGAGTGGGCTAGTGAGAGGGTATGAAAGAAAGCTTTCCAGAGAGATAGAGCAGTGTAAGCAAAAACATGAAAAACTGAAAAACCAGTAGTGTGTGTGTGTGTGTGTGTGTCTGTGTAAGAACAATACCACTTTCAGTCTAGCTGTTTAGTAAAGTATAAGGGGCAAAGTATAAAGCAGAAGTGGCAGACTTGGGTCAGTTCATAGAGGTCATGTGAGCCAAGCTATGGAGTCAGAACTTCACCCTTGGACAATGAGTATGACTGAGGGATTGAGAGCAATAGTGACATGATCAGAGAGAGACAAGTCAGGGGGTGGATTCGGGTAATTAAAGAAAACTTCCTGGAGAAGGGAGATCTTGTGCCTGTGTCTTGCAGGTAAAGACAACAGGGATTCACAATTATTCAAAGAATCTGAGTAACCTGTGGCCATATCACCAATTTTCCTCAATACAAAGAAAATCCAACTCATTTTTCTTTACTCTCCATTGTGGGTGTAGAAAAGCAAAGGTCTTGCCATTTTTCACTATGATATTGACCAAAATTCTGACCTCTACATCTGCAGGTAATAAGTATTCATACCCAATGGTAAAGGAAAGAAAGAGTCAATAAACAACAACCAGAAGGTTCAGAGAGGTTGTGTAGGACACATAACTAGTAAACCACTGAGCCATGATTGGAACCCAGCTCTGACCCCAAGTCCAAAGCCCTATATGATTGAGCACCTAGCCTCAGCTATGACACAACATAAAATGTTCACCCTCTTTTCACTCTCCAATTGCTTCTACTTAGTGAAATCTCTCCTCTTTCATGAAGACTTCTATATCCCTCCCCCAGCTCACAATGACTTTCCCCTCCAAGAGGCCCTTTATATTTGCAGTCAAAATTATGCAATCCCCCTATATTACTCAGATATGGTTTCATGTCTGTTATTCATACCCACACACTGAAATTCTAGAGTCTTAGGAGTCCAGGGACCTATTAGGAGACAATTCATGCTCATCAGATGAGAAGAAACACAAGAGACCCATGAATTGCCTTCATTCTGATCTATTTTTTCAAGGATGTTTACAGAGCAGATGGAGAGAGTGTCTCCAGGTAGTGTCTTCCAGAACAAAGGGCAGGTCTGCTTACTGTGCAGGATAATAAAGGTAATGTCACCTTCTGGGGCAAAGGATAGACATGCTCACTTCCCATTAGGAAACATCTGAGTTGCCTCAGTTCAGGTGTCCTCGTCAGGGCCACTTTGCATCACCCTATGGAAATGGGCTCAGGAACAGGTGGAAATGCTGATACTCTGGTGACTGCCATTGCTGTGACTAACGAACTGCCCTTCGTCTCTGACCCTGGAATCGTGTGTCCTCTGCCAGCATCTGTGAACCTATGGCACACTAACTTATTACCAAGCAAGCAGGATACAATTCCAGATTCTACACGGTTCTCAATAGGATTGCATCTAACAATCCTCCAGTCCTCTCTCCCAAAACCAAGAGAGTCCTCATCACATAGCAGGGCCTTAACAAAAACAGCCATAACAAGATAAGGAACAACACATTTTCAGCATGCACTCGGCCTTTTGAGATCGTCAAAATCTCATCAATCAAATTTCTAAATAACATGTAGTCATGTGACTTAAATTAGTATTGAGCCAGTATATTGTAGTGGTTGAGAGCATGGATTCTGAGGTCAAACCAGCGGCCTTGGTTCAAATTCTAGCTTCTGAATTACCAGCTGGGTGACTTTGGGCAGGTTTTGTAACCCCATTGTTCTTTAGTTTTCTTAGTGGTAAAATGAGGGTAACAGCAGTACCTTACTTCATGGGGTTCTTGTAAGGATTAAATGAGTGAATTTATATCAAGCACTTAAACAAATGCCATGTAATGTTATTACTTGTACAGCTGCCATTTCAAATGCAGCAGCACATTCCAATGGCACCAAAATTACTTTAAAAACACCAGCGTTATTAGATCTGCTGATTGCAGACGATTTCCTGACATGGACTGAAACATTTAACCATCAGAAATGAAGGATGCCTGTCCCAGGACTAACCTATGCAGCTCCACTGTAGAAGTCTGGTACTCAGTGCAGGATGGAAACCTTTGCCAAAATTTTTGTGGACCACGGTGATGATTGTCATCACTCAAATACCACGTTCATGAGGCAGTTATTTTGGGCCCATGTTGTTTTTAGAATCCCTCATTGACAAGGCAATACTGGATTCACAAATGTCAGCAAGCCCGTAACCGCTCCAGGAAGCTCCCACAGTTCAGGGGTCTCCTGACTCAGGATGCATACGATCATCAGGGGAAGATGAAAAGGTCGGTACCAGCAATCAGACAGGGGTGGAAGAGGCTGCTCTTGACCTCAGAGCAACAAGGGCATATAATATCATTCTAATGAACCAACACAAGTTTATCAGGCAAAGGACAAGGTGAAGAGCAAGGAGACATGGTAAGTCTGAATCATCTGGCTTACAGTCCTCACCATTCAGATTCACTAAATACATGTCAAGGCTTCAATTCCTCTTATGTAACGGAAGTTTAGCCAAGAGTGCAGTATTGGTTAATGGAAAGAAGAGGAAAGTAATGTTTATTGAGCACCTACTATGTGTCTTTAATGTACATTATCTCAACTTTGTGAAATAGGCTGAATTAGCCCCCTTTGACTAGTTGAGAAAACAGAGGCTTCAGAGAGGTTAAATAACCTGACCACGATCACAGAGAAGTAAGTGATGAAGCCAGTCCCTGAACAAGGTCTGTACTCCAAGTCTTGGGCTCTCTTCCTGCTCTGCCTCGGACACCTCAGCCCCAGATGCCCATTCCACCACACCATGGGCTTCCTGTAAGCAGGAGCTGTGGCCTTTGCACCAGTATATCAGAATATATATATGCATATATATATGTATATATATTAACTATAATATTAAATATAAATATATATATTTATTAGTAGAGCCCTTAATAAACTTTTATTGAAAAAATGAAATTGGACATCTGGCAAAATCATAATAAATAATCTGGGTTCTTGAAGGCAATCACCCAGAATAAGAGCTCTAGGGTCCTCTTCTATCAACTTGGGAAGCTGCCGCAAATAACGACTCAACTCTACAATGTCTCTTGACCACCAGGAGCAGCTGCGGCAGGCTGGTTAGAAGAGGGGACAGTTATACTGGAGGTCCCAGGAATATGCAAGGGAAGGATGACCCATTTAAAATCCTATTATACATCACGCATTATCTTAGATTTGACCCTGATGTTAGTGGATAACCCTTGCTATGAAGCCTGGAGTGAAGTCTGATCAGGCCTACATCAGTCAGCTGAGCTCATGGATTCCAACAACCAGAAATGTCCAGGTTTCTCCCTGCAGGGCTTTCAGCAGGTTGGGCTGATCCCTGGCTGGCTGGGGCTTGGGGTTTGCCTGAGAGGCCGGCTGGGGTAGGTTCACATTGAAAATGGTCTGAAAATGAGGAGACAAATCGACTGAGGGGATGAGGGCAAACTGAAGTGAGGAACAGAGAAGTCGTTTGCCAAGATCCAAGGGCAGATGACGAACAAAAGTCAAAGCTGAGAATCAGGAGCCAGATCACACCCAGATCCATCGGAAGCTGGAAGGGGCCAGTAAAGAGGGCTTGAGTCTATTGCTGTGAACAAGAGGGCCTGGGTCGATGGCCGTGAACTTGCAGCTCACTTCCGTGGGCTAAGCAGTCAGGTTAGCCTGGCGGCAAAAGGTATGGCAAATGTGAACCACTCTTGCCCCCATCCTAACATAGCCAACCCCCTTGAGAACCTGGAAAGGATTCAAATGTCCTGGCCTTTGCAGATCCCACCCCCCCAGCATGGCAGTGAATTATATCTGAGATGGCTCTGAAAGCTTTCTCTTGCTGGGCAATGGGAAGGATGAAGATGAGGATTGTGAGTGTGCTGACCTCCCACGATCCATCAGGGCCTGTGACGTCAAGGACTGTACGCCATGACTCTTCCTTTACTTCTGGAATCTGTTGGGATTGACCCAGGGAAGAATGAGCCGAGCGTCTGACCCGGGGGGCCTTGCACTCAATTCAGTCCACAATCAGAACTGCACGTGCTGGAGTCATCACCATCCATGGAGAGAATCCCTTGCAGGAATAGCTTTGCTGACAGAATTTATGAATCCATCATTAGCTCTTCAGAAACAATGAGCCTATTTCTTGCCAGCACTCAGGCTTGAATGCATGTGCTGTGTGTGCTGACAAACATCTTTTACAGTTTATAAATACCATAGCACGTGCTCCCTACTCCAATGGGAACAGATCCGGCTCGCCTGCTGCAGACAAGGCGCAATTTCGTCAGATAATTGCTACTGGAAAAAGAGCTCTTCGTGTGCTTCATACATCTGGGCTTGCAGCACCATGGAACTTCTCAATAAAATGTATACTCATGTTGGTATCTGGCAGGATTCATTTGGAAAGAAGGCTGTGTTCAAATAAAGCTGCACAAATCTTCAGGAACCATGTTCATTGATTTTTTTTTTAATGATGCAGTAAAGTCTGTCATTGATACACATGTAGTTGCTTCTCTATCTTCCTTATAAGAGAAAAGGGCCTCATGATAGCTTCTTACTATGCAGTGTTTGTAGAACATGCATGAAGCATTTTTACATCCTCACAACCATGATCTTGTTGTTCCCTTTTCATACGTTAAGACACTGAGGCTTAGAGAGGTGAAATGACTTCTCCAAGCCCATTCAGAAAGAAATAAGCAGATCTGAATGCAAACAAAAGGTATTCCGACTCCAGATCCGACGCTGTTTTCCATCTTCAAAGCCGTTGCATCTCGGTGACATTTTCTGTTTTCCAAAAACCCTTACGATCCGCTTAAAAGTTGACCCAACATTAAATGTGATTCTTCTGTCTTAGATTTATATTTCTTAATTTTAAATTAGCTTTGGTGTGTTTTCACACAATAATACTTTATAATTTTTCTACTGACACCTGTAAATGTCTTATAGGCAAATTGTGTTTGATTTCATTAATGTACTGCAATCAGACAGAAAATACCAGGTCCTGCCTGGGTACCACTTGAGATAAATCAAAAGAAGTCTTGCACTAAAATAACACGGAAGACCATTTATGGAGTGCATATTATATGTCAGGCACTGCACCAGATAGTTTATATTGATTAGCCAGTTTAATCCTTACACTATCTCTATGAGAAGGTTGGTACCAACCCCATGCACAGATGAGAAGACCGAGACTCAGAGAGGTTAAAGAGTTTGTCTATGATTACAGACCAAGCTAGAATTAGAACTCAAGCTTGTCTGACACCAAAACCCATGTTCTTATCCAATGTTCCTTTCTCCCAACCAATAAGATGCATTATAGTCACATAGCATTAAAATTAAGGCTTCTTAGTAACAGTGTAACTTTGGTGTAGTTGGCTGAATATTGGCCCCTAAAGATATCCAAGATATCCAGGTCCTCATGCCTGGAACCTGGAACTGTTACCTTACAGGGCAAAGGTACTTTCCAGCTTTGATTAAATTGAAGATCTTGACATGGGGAGATTACCCTGAATTATCTGAGTGGATCCTAAATGTAATCACAAGTGTCCTTATAAGAGGGAGGCAGGGAGAAGTGCGACACAGAAGAGAAGGCGATGTGACCACATTGGCAGAGACTGGAGTAATGCATCCACAAGCTAAGGAATGCAGGCAGCCATCAGAAGCTGGAAGATGCACAGAACGGAACCATGCCCGGAACCTCCAGAAGGAACCAGCCCTGCCAACAATTTTAGCCCCTCAGACTCAGTTCAGACTTGTGGCCTCCAGTACTGTGAGAATGAACTTCTGTTGTTTTAAGCCACCAAGTTTGTGGTAAGTTATCACAACGGCCACAGGAAGCTATTACTCTTGGGAAAGTTGTTTAAGCTCGCTACTAAAATACCTACCTTCATTTGGATGTTGGTTAAATTGAGTAACACTTAATAAATATTTTATCTTCTTCTCTTACCTTCCTGGAAAAAAACTGAGTAAAGTTTTCAAAACGGGGATTCTTTATAACAGGAGAAGAGAGCTCAGAACAGAAACTGAACAGCTGAAAGGACACAAACATTCCTTATTCATGGACAGTCGTAGTTGGTTCCACACTCAGGGAGTGTGAAACAAGGACAAATGAATTTTAAGCTGCTGTTGACAACATTTAGGTTAAATGTAAGCTGTAAGGTGTGTTCTCTGAGCCTCTAGAGATTTTTAAATCTGGAGAAAACAGTTATGTGTCTCAGGTAATTTGAAGGTCTAAGCAGAAATCATTTCAATTACTTCCTGAGCTTCCCTGCTTTCCTGTGACTCTTTAATTCATGATTTGTAGAAATTCTTACCTGAACCAGGTGTTTAGAGATGCCAGGTAACTGGAAAGTCATGGCTCTGCCATACCTTCTAAGACTGGATCATTGACAGTATTGAGAAATTACTGTTAATTTTTAGTTTTACTGATGGCTTTGCAATTGTGTTTAGAAAAAGTTTATTCTCTTAAAGATACTGAAATACTTATGGATCCAATGATATGACTGACAGTTGCTTCAAAATAACCTGGGGAGGAGAGGAAGTGAGTCGAGGAAGAGATAAAATAAGTTTCTTATGAAATGGTAACTGTGGGTCCTGAAGAGTAGGCACATGTAGGTCACAGGGTAGGGACAAGGAGTTTGAAAGAATTAAAAGACAAAACTCTGCGAAGTGGCCTGGTCCCACTGGGACGAATGCACCCCGGTGCCTGGGACTGAGCAACTCATGTAGAGGCAGCGCCCATTAGGTCAGCTTGCCTGGCTTTCTCTGCTCTCAGCACCCACTCCATCGCCAGCATCCCTGGGTAGCAGGTGTTCAGCCACTGACTCAGCCCCCCTCACAAGTAGGACCCCGCGATCTCACCATGCGGGAATGACCAACAGGTGACCTGCGTGCATCGCGGTAAAGCCGAGAGACATAGACACAGAAGGCACTGCAGCTCTCTTGCTACAGAGGCCTAATGATGTGGCATGAGTTTTGACTGAAGAGCATGGCAGGGACTGAGGTGAGGTCCTGGGGGAAAGAGTTCCAGCTGGCCAAGCCCAGAGGGAAGCCACTCGCGCCACTCACTCCGCACGCTCTCAGGTGGTCCGGCGAGCTGCCTCCGCGAATTAACACGCAATACCGGCAGAAACACAAGTCCCGTACAGCTGCGACCTTGCAAGAGCTCAGAGTACAAGGATCCAGGTTTGGAAGCTCTTCTTAAGGACCCACAAGCTGAGAGACATTCCTGGATTCTTGTAGAACCACAGGTTTCCCGCTGTTTCTGCCACTCGGGGGCAGGGAAGGACCCTCAGAGCCTGTTCCAGCTTCTAGAAAACTCTGCCCTGTCAACAAATGTGTCTGCTTTGTGAGTCAGGAGAGGGAAGGTACATAAGCCAGCATTTCCCCTTTCCACTCACTTCCCGGAAAAATCAACGTCGGCCAGAGTTTATTGCTTTTTATCTCTTCAGATGAACGTGGCCCTGACGCATCCTTAAATCCACTCCTGAACCCAGGAGAGCAGGGGGCAGTGCCGTGTTCAAGGCACAGGCTCTAGAATCCGGCTGCTGGGGTTCTAAGCCCAACTCTTACTCCCTGTGTGAACTTAAGCCATTTTTCCTGTGACCTGGTGTCCTCATTTTTTTCTTTTAATTTATTTATTTTATTTATTTGGTTTTGGCTGCGTTGGGTCTTCGTTGCTGTGGGCGGGCTTTCTCTAGTTTTGGCGAGCGGGGGCTACTCTTCGTTGCGGTGCGCAGGCATCTCATTGGGTGGCTTCTCTTGCTGTGAAGCACGGGTTCTAGGCGCACGGGCTTCAGTAGTTGTGACTCGCGGGATCAGTAGTTGTGTCTCGTGGGCTCTAGGGCTCAGGCTCAGTAGCTGTGGCGCACGGGCTTAGTTGCTCCACGGCATGTGGGATCTTCCCAGACCAGGGCTCGAACCCGTGTCCCCTGCATTGGCAGGCAGATTCTTAACCACTGTGCTACCAGGGAAGTCCTGTGTCCTCATTTTTAAATGGAGACAGTAATAAAGCCTTGCTGCTAGGGATGTTGTAAGGAATAAATGAGATTATATAGGTAAAGCCCCTACATAGTAGCTTATTATTATTATTGCTGTTGCTGTTATTACCATTACTATTGTTATTACTATTGCTATTACTATTACTATATAAGCAGTCTTCAATTACTTTATTACTATTTGGGAAATCTTAAATAAAACTGGCTTCCAAGTTCTACTGCCATGCTTCAAAACTATATTTATGCCAACATCAAAGGCACTTGGGGAAAAAGAAACTTTTTTTTAAATGGGCAGGGAATGACACACATGCATGTAATAAACCTCCAGATTTAAAAATAACTATAAACCCTGTTCAGTTGTATCCATCTCAGAAGTCAAGAAAACATTAGAAGGGGTGATGAGTCAAAAGGTTACCTTCATCAGATAACCTACAGAGAATGTCCTTCTTTCCACAAAACCCATCTGCAAACATAAACATTTGGATCATAAATCCACGTGGCTCTTCCATTCAGAAGATCTCACGGAAAGAACCCAGTCTGACAGCATGAGTTAGAGTCGCCATACATCTCCAAAATTAAGATTTTAGCTAAATTCTCTCTGCCTGGGATAGAATTGCTGTCACTGCTCTGGATATGAGTATGTATGTCTTTCGTTATGAGGGGTAGAAACATAAGAGGCGGACATGACTGCCTCTCAGGCTATTTTTAAATGTTGGCTCATTTCACAGCTGCTGGCATAGCTTTGTTCAGTGATTTAAGTCTCACTCCTCTGGCCATAGTGAATCACATCTGTGTTTGTACAGCATTTCTCCTTTCTTCCATTCACTGAATGTATGTCTGCCTGTGAGTGTGTAAGTTTGCTCTGCTCTGCATAATTTTCAGGTGATGAGGTTTTATCTGAGCAGTAGAAATTAGAAAATATAGACTGGAAACATATCTGTAAGGGCACATGTTTCATGCACATATGCCAATTTGAGCATGTCCTAAACATGTACATGCATAATCAGCTTACACCGGACAGTGTGTTTTAATCATGAACGTGATCCTCCCACTTGCCAACCACTACCAAGTCTACTGAACAAAAGAACTAGCCCACTGTTGATGTGTATCCAAAATTCAAAAACACACAGAAAGGGCTCTTAATGTGTGCCAAAAAGAGCTTTTCCCTCCCAAGCCAATTGTGAATATACTGAAATATACTCACTTGATATAAAAACATACGACCAAGACATTCTCCATACTGAATTAGGCAGTTTATTAGGCTCCTAATGTCCATGTTTAGAACGTGAACATGGATTGACATGCATCGTCTCATTTTGTGGATCTTACATGCATGTAGTCTTCAGTCAGCTGGGCCTTTGATTCTACTTGTCAGTAATTGACAGTTAGCTCAATGTGAGTAAATGATAAACACAGAATGATACGTAAGCCGTAGCAAGAAATCCCACCCAATTCCATCTACCTTTTGTTTTTCAAAAATCGTATCACAACTCTCTCTTGTAAAGAATAAATTTCAGAGCAAGGCATTTAATTCGCCTCACTGAAAAAAATAAAGACGTTTCTATCATTTCAGAGCAATGAAATGTCCAACTATGGCTGAGAAGTACACCCTGAGAATTAAATGATTTTAATGAACCCACTGAGGTTTATAAAGCTGTGTTAACCTAACATCGGTAAGGGATACGAGGTACAGGCACAAACGTCCCGGCTCATTTTGCCGTGCAATTCTCCAAGGATGCCATGTTATAAACATCCTCGTTGTCTTCGATGCTTGAAGCGTCTGTGGCATCGGGGTCACTCACCACGATGCCCACAGAAGAGAGACTGGTGATGAAGGCATGCATCCGCTGGGCATAAATGTCCCTAATGTTAAAGTAAGGGAGCTCATGACACTCCTCTGGTGGGCCCTCACTACACTTGTCCACATCGATGTCCTTTTGCTTCTGGTAGTACTTGGAAAACTTGTTGAAGATAATGGTGATGGGAAGGGCCACCACCAAGATGCCACAGATGATGCACGTGCTGGCGATAAGCTTCCCAGCCAAGGTGACTGGGTGGGTGTCTCCGTAGCCCACGGTTGTCATGCTGATGGTGGCCCACCACCAGCAGACAGGGATGCTGGTGAGGCTGGACGTGTGGTCATCTTTCTCCACAGAGTAGATAAGCACAGAAAAGATGGAAATGCCCACCGATAGGAAGAGAAGCAGCAGCCCAACTTCGTGGTAGCTATGCCTCAGTGTGGCACCGAGAGACCGAAGCCCTACCGAGTGCCGGGCAAGCTTGAGGATGCGGAAAATCCTCATAAGCCTGAGGATCTGGACCACCTTGCCCATGTTTTCGATGTCCTCACTCTCTTCCTTCTTGGTGTCTACAGCCAACGTGGCATAAAAGGGAATAATGGAGACGAAGTCGATTATGTTCAGAGGGTTTTTCCAGAATTTCTTCTGACAGGGAGCAGCAACTACCCGGATGGCCAGCTCGACGGTGAACCAAGCGATGCACGCGATCTCGACGCCTTCCAGCACGGGGTCGTCCACCTCCCCGTCCTCGTTCTGGAACTCCGACATGCTGTGGACGCACATGGCCACGATGGAGGCCAGCACCACGCTCAGGGAGGAGATGGCGATGAGCTTGGCCGACAGGCAGTAGGCTGGGTTTTCCATGCGAAGCCAGATCTTCTTCCGGAGCTGACCGAATCGCAGCTTGTCAAACTTCTCCAGCTCCTTCTCGAACAGAGACGACTCTTCGAACGAGGAGTCGGCACTCACATCGTTGCTCTTCTGGTCCCAGCCCTTGTCGTGGTTTTCCCCCTTGCGTTCCTGGTAGCGGTCCCTGCAGCAGGAATCGAGGAAGAGCTCGTCGATGCCCCAGTACTCGATCTCCTGGCAGAACGAGAACGCGCACAGCTTCTCCATGACGTGCAGCTTCCCCGTGTAATAAAAATTCAGGACGTATCTGAACAGGGAGGGGTTCCGATCGAAATAGTACTCTTTATCGGCCACGCTGTAGTCATCACACAGCTCCAGGATGGCCTCTTCCGAGTGGCAGCTGAGCAACTTCCCGAGCCTGGTGTGAGGAAAGCGCAGGAGGGTGCTCTGGTCGATGGACTGTTTAAAGCCCCCCACGTTCAAGTTGACAAGTTCCTTGTCTTGTCCAGGGCGATGGAAAATCTCACCAAACACCATGGTGGATACAGGAGGCGGAGAGCTGGCTGGGAAGGGAGACGGAGTTCACGCTGGACCTGGAAGGAACATAAGACGGCATTTAGCCCGGTCCCATGCAGCTAGCCGTGCCAAGCTTATTTTTAATCTGCCCTTTCCAGGATGATGGGCTACATTAAAAGCAAAACAGAAAACGGGGTGAAAAAGAAAGAATACGCTATCCCCTTTTTGATTAGAAGAGAATCGACACAAAACAGGGTTTTGGTTTTCGTTTTTTTAAAAAATGGGTTTATATATCCATTTTTTGGAAAAAGACTGCCATATAATTTGTATGAACCCCAATTGCTATTTCTCTATTTTTTAGCCATCCAAAATTACCTCCCACTCCCCCAAAAGCAATGCATTTGGGATCACTTACACAATACAAGCATCTCCAGTCTCAACCACGAGCCTTCCTCATTTGGAAATGCTCAATTCAGACATGACAGGCTATTTGCTGCCCGGCTTGTAGCTCATCTCTCCTGGCCCCTAGGGCTTGGTCGTGCACCCTCGGGAAGAGCTCTCTCCTCTGCTCTGCACCTCGTCCGCAACCGACACATCCCTGGGGGCTCAGCTCAGCTCTTACAAAAGATGTAGGTTTCCTCTTACGCTCCAATGTTTCACTCCGTTTAGAAAAGGCCCTATTCCCCACGTTTGGATGTGGACAATCAAGAGGATATAATTATCTCCCTGTCCGTAAGTATCTTAAAAGATACAGTTACACTTCATGGGATGGGGTTTCAGGTACATCCACAAGGGAAGAAACTGACTTAGGGAACCTTTTCAAGTTAACCCACACTATCAGTTTCCTGCCACAACCAGGCTCCTCTGCCACCTCCTCCCTCCCTTCACAGTCTCCCACGCACTCCCAATCTATGACACCCAAGTCTATACCGGCCCAGCACATACAGGCTATTTTATTCTTTTTTTTTTTTTTTTTTTTTTTTTTTTTAAAGGATTTTCTTATTTATTTATTTATTTATTTTTGGCTGTGTTGGGTCTTCGGTTCGTGCGAGGGCTTTCTCCAGTTGCGGCAAGCGGGGGCCACTCTTCATCGCGGTGCGGGGACCGCTCTTCATCGCGGTGCGCCGGCCTTTCTCTATCGCGGCCCCTCCCGTCGCGGGGCACAGGCTCCAGACGCGCAGGCTCAGCAATTGTGGCTCACGGGCCCAGCTGCTCCGTGGCATGTGGGATCTTCCCAGACCAGGGCTCGAACCCGTGTCCCCTGCATTAGCAGGCAGATTCTCAACCACTGCGCCACCAGGGAAGCCCCAGGCTATTTTATTCTTGACACTAACCGAGATGTACCAGAACCATTTCTCAGAGAGAAAATAATAGATTTTGACCATCACCCAGTAGAATGACGCTTCTCAGAGCCAATGATGCAAATAAAAGTAAGGTAGGAAACTGTCATATACGGACTTCCAACCGAGTACTAGTAGATGTTTTGTTTTTATTATGTCTTTTAATCCTTCCAGTACTATAAGGTAGGTGTATAGGAAAATAGATACTCAGAGAAGTTGAGTAGAGCCACGATATAAACCCAGGTTGGATTAACCCCCAAGCCCATGCTATTTCCACTACACACATCCCCCCCATCCCTTCCTATTTCCTTTCCTTATTATAATCTAATAACCCAATGTGGGAAGTGTTATAACAGAAATGAGTCAAGCATCTTTGGGTTTATTGAGAGAAGAACAATGACCTCTGTCTGGAGAAGCTTCATGGCAGAGGTTCTATTCAGGTCAAATGTTAAAGGTGTAAGCAGAGCTGAGCAAAGAGGGAAAAGGACATTCCCAACCGAGGGTATCAAAAGGTGGGGACAAGCCAGACTGTAAAGAGACTTGTGTATCAATCTAAAGAGTCTGGACTTGATCCTGTAGGTAAGACCACTAAATCATCTTAATCAATAAGTGGGCATGGCTATATTTGTGACTGTAACTTGGAAAGACCCCACTGACAGCAGGAGGGAAGATTGCTGGTGGGAATGGCTGGAGCCAAGGAGGTAGGGCTTCGATAGAATAGGTGAGAGGACCCAAACTCATACAGCAGTGGTGTATATAAAGTGACAAATTCAAAAGTTTATAAAGTGGAATTGACAGGACTTGGTGATTGATTGGAAGGAAAAGATAAGGAAGTGGAAAGTCAAAAGGAGGATGTGTTTTCTACTCTGCATTAGTGGGTGACATCATGAGAGGAAACATAAAGGTGAAGTAGGAATTTCTTGCCCTTATGTTTATGGAAAGCCAAATCTGTCGGCGAGACAAGAGATTCCTTCTCTGAAAATGACACTCCAGAGGACGCAGCCTGAAAACACAGCCCTCTGCCATCCACCCTAGGAGGAAGCCTAGCGTCATAAGGAATACATGGCCATTTGCTCTGGACTCACCAGCACTGAATGTGTTCCCATGAAACCAGAGACCTCAGCCTGGCATGGCAAAACGCTTCATAGATTTGCTGACCTCTTTAAAAGACTTGATTTTTTTCTGCCGCTGCTTTCTATTTTTAGTTAGAGATCTTCTCTGAAGGGCCTAAATCAGAGCTTACGGCTTGGTCCAAATATTTATGGAACCTCAGAAAGCTTTCAGAGGCTTTCATAAGCCTCTGAAAGCAGGCTTATGCTCATGGCAAGTGGAGTAGTAAAATGTTCCAAGGAACTAGTTTTAGCTAAGCTAGCATTAAGGCTTTAATGGGCATTATCTCCTGGTGGATTGTTTTTTATCTCCTTGGCTCTCCTGGAAACCCACAATGGTAGAAAGCCACTGTCTGCCTTCATGATACTACCTGCTCAAGTCAGTCTCAATCAGAGAGTGCCATCCATGTCCTAACTGTTTCACAGTCACTTCTCCAAAGAACAATGTTATCAGCCATAATATCCGTCTTCTTGCTCTGTCCTCCTTGCTTTGTATTGACTCCATGCCAGTAAAAGAGAGCCCATTCTGAGGTCCACTCATTCCTCAAAGTCTAATCACAAAAGCAACACACATCATAAAACCAGGGGTCTCTTGCTGTGGGTCTTTCAGAAGAAAGAAAAAGGAAAGCATCTCTGGATCAGATCAAATACTTCAGCTCAGAGGGCAAGATGAGATTCTCTACGTCACGGCGGCCAGAGTACAGTGTTGATTTCTTTGGCTGTGTCTGGCCCATAGCAGCCTATGGAGGGCAGGGAAAAAGAAGACGCCCACCTTTACAGACTGTAGCAAGGTTCCCTTACATACAGCTAGTCCCTGGCCAATTACAAACAGTCCTTATATCATTTGCTCCTCACTATTACCTCGGGATTTTGCAGATGAAGAAGCAGGATCAGAATAGATGAATGGGCATCATGCAGCTATTAAGGGTCAGAGCAAAACCCAAGCCAGGGCTCCTTAGGCCAACCCCTCTGCTCTACAGCGTGCTGGCTCACACATCCAAAGTGGCATAAGAAAAGCAGATACTGAACATCATTATTTACAAGATTCCTATATTCAGGCCAGCATTTATTTAACAGCCATCATTTACTCCCATTCAGAAAATACTTGCTGCATCGAAGGTATATCTATATATATTTAATATATATTTATATATAATATATATTTTATATATGAAGTTATATGTAAATGTACCTATAAAGGGATGTATATTATATACACATATACTCACACTTAGTGTGAACCATATATATATATATATATATATATATATATATATATACATATATTTAACTATGCACACACTAAATAAAAACATGGGTCAATTCCTCTACAAGTGAGAAAAACTTCTCTAATTGTGACTAAAAATACAGAAAAAAATAACCAAAAAATTTTTGATTACATAAAAGTAAAATTTTTGGTATGGAAAAACATGCCATAAGCAATGTTAAAAAAGAGAATACGGGAAAAAATATTTGCCACTTACATCACAGACAAGTGGTTAATATACCTAGCATGTAAAAAGCTTTAGACAGAGAAGAAAAAAGAGAACAACAATATAGAAAAACGGACCAGATATGAACAGATAGTTCACAGAAAAAAAGCAAATGGGTCTTAAAACAGGAAAAAAAAAATGTTCTACCTTGCTCATAGTAAGATAAATGCACATTAAACTTATGGTGCAGTATCATATCCAATACCAAAATGGAAAAAAAATCCAAAAATTGGGCTACATACTCTATTATCAAGTATATGGGGAAGCAAACACTTTCACAGACCGGGAATACAAAATGAAAGGGAATCTTATGAAGGGGAATTTGGACATATCTAGCAAAACTGCCCACAAAATAGGAGAAAATATTTGCAAATCATATATCTGATAGAGGTCTAGTGTCCAGAATAGAATTTAAAAAAAAAAACTCTTACAACTCAACAGTAAAAAGGCAAATGGGCAAAGGATTTTATAGACATTTCTCCAAAGATATATAAATGACCAAAAAGTACATGAAAAGATGCTCAGTATCATTAGTCATTAGGAAAATACAAATCAAAATCACAATGAATTACCACTTCACACTACTAGGATGGTTATAATCAAAAAGTAATAATAATACAATATTGTTTTGTGTCATAATACAATAACTGTTCGTGAGGATGTGGAGAAATTGGAACCCTCAAGCATTATGGGTAGCCATTTTGGAAAACAGTGAAAGAATGATAGAATTAAAATCTCACCATTTTGCAACTCAAAATGAAATAATGGATCTGGGCAATGATCATAAATGGCTGCTAAAACCCAGATAAAAAGCTGATGGGGAGCTTCATAACTGGTACATCAGAGGAGCAATGCCTGAACCCATTGATCAAGCCTGGTGTAACAAAAAGAGACAACAAGATAGAATGTGCCTCCTGATGGAAATATATACACAATTCGGAACTATACCAGCCCCCAAAACGTCAGACCTGAATTTGATCTAGCCTCTAGATCTACCAGTTGAAGTAAAATAGAGATTTCAGAGGAACACGTTCAATGACACTCTAGGGATACAATCAGCAAAAACCACCCTGTGGGAAATTATACAGGACACACGACATGGATCAAATACATGACATATCAAATAGATCCAGCGTGTGGCTTTGTATGGATGCTGACTTGAGCTAGCCAAATGCTTTTAAAAATACATATGAAAATCAGGGACATGTGAACGCTAAACTAGACACTTGATGACATAAAATGATAACTGTCAGTTTTTCAATGTGCTAATGGTATTGTAATTATGCTCTCAAAAAGAATCTTTATCTTTTGGAAATATATACTAAGATCTTATGGATAAAATTATACTACGTTTAGGATTCATTTCAAAATAATCCATTGATGTGGGTTTGGGAGGACAGCATGGAAGCACTGACATACAAGATGGCCATGAATTAATAATTACGACAATCGTCGCAGCTGAGTGATGGGTACAGAGGAGGCTAATGCATTATTCTATTTTTGTACATGTTAAAATTCTCCATCAACAATGTTTTAAGAAAAATTTACTAAGCACCTTTTTGAGCCATGCGCTGTGGTAAATGCTTTCATATACACTATTGTGCACCTTTTAACTCCCAGAATCTCAAGCAGTACCTCAGTGTAAGTATCCCTGAATGACTGAATCATTTCATTTAATTCTCCCGCAGTCCTAAGGGGTAGATCTTATACCCTGTGTTGCAAACAGGGAAATCTGAGGCTCATAGTTTAGCCAACATTATACAGCTTTTATAGGGCAAACTCTTTCCACTATGCCTCAAATATGAGTATTTAATTTTTTTTTAAGTGGGAGGAAGGAGGGACTGGTTGATCTTCAATTTTGCATCTTTTATCAGTCATCCTCATGAATGAATGCTATATTCTTTGGTAGGAGATTTGGTACTAGCATGCCAAGGACACATGTGGTCTCAAATCAGGCACATCTGTGGGTACCAAAGGCATCTGGCCACAAGGTAGAAAAATCAAATGCTATTTTCATTCTCTTCCTCAAGAAGAGCTTCGGTTCATTGTATCAATCCTCCTGCCTACTATCAACCCAAATCACTCACGGTGAGAACACCATATACTATATGTGGGCACCTTGTTCCTCTTGGTATTTGTAAGATTGAAAAGAAAGAACAGATGCCAAAAATCCAAGATATTCTCTGGCAGCTTAAAAGAAAAACCACATTGATCCACTTCTCTCCAAGTGGCACCCATAAAGCCTTTCCAAAGCCATTAACCTCTTAACCACTCTCTTTGCTTCATGCTTTCAAAATCACTTTAAAAATACTCTCAAAACTGTGTCTTTTCAAGGGTGAGACATATACATGCACACATGTGCATGAGTAGCTTTGACAATGCACTTGATTTGCTCAGAAAAGTAACAAAAGCAAAACAAATACAAGCCACTTGTACCTGCTTTATTGGGCAGAACCACTTTTTAAAATCAATTCCATAAAAGTAAACAAAAAACCTTGATTCTTTTTTCCTTCCCACTTGTCCAAAATCTACATTAGTCCTAACATGAAATCAAAAAAAAAAAGGGGGGGGGCATACTAAATTGTATTTCTGGCCATGCCATATGAGAATATTCCAAGTAAAACTAAACAAATATAAACAGACTTGAAAATCTAAATTCAATCCACACCCAAGTACTGAGCATCCTCTCACCAGGAACCTTCCCTGGTGATGATCTTCTCCTACAGCAAGCTCCCCGTGCACTGGGGTGGGTAATGTGTAAGGAAAAGAAAATCAGAAGTCCATGTCGGGCTATAGAGGAGCAGAGGGTATAATGAAACATCAATGGCATTGCACGGTCCACCCTGACTGTGAATTTGGAAATGGAAATGCTAGTGGTCCTTGATTCAGACCTTTGTGAACCAGAGTGTTTTTACAGCAGCTAAAATAGCACAATCCTGAGAAAGAAACAGCTGTTTATGAGACATTTAGGAGGACATGTCCAGAGCCAGAGTACAGGACACACAAAACTTCAAAGAGCTTGCTGTATTTAAGTCTTTGTTTCCAGGGATCAGCATTTCCTGGGCATCCAGAGCCTTCTACATGGAGCCAATCCCCCCAGTAGCCTTCCAAACGGTTCTTCCCAGCCCAGAGAGGAAGGCTGGATATAAAGTGTGATTCCCACTGGCCAAATAAACAGCAAGGAAACTCCCTCCTGGTCTATTCCACATCTGACATGTTCCAACAGCATTAAGTGCAGCTGACAACACACCAATGGCATAGGCCCCAGGTCGCCCTAATTCAGAACATTCATCACCTAAACCCAACTTTTAAATGTTGAACTGAAAGAAATGAACCCACCAGGTCCCCTTACCTGTGCTGAACTATCAGAAGCAACTAAAGAATAGAGAAAAATGTTAAGACTCCAAAAACTTGTGCTTGAGTTACCACTCCCCAGCTACATGACCTTGGGTGGGAGATTCTTGATCTACAAAAGATGATGTACACACCTTGATGATACAATAACAAATGCAAAAGTCTTTTGAAAACACAAAGCATAAGATACATGTAAAACCTTATTCCAAAAATAAGACATTAAGGTAACAGTATCCCTACCTCCCCTTTCCTGCCCCTACTTACTCCCTTCCCTCTCTTACCCCCTCCACCTGGACCAGTCATAGTAGGGTGGTACTTATTCCCTCTGGACTCTATTTAGTGTGGCCGATCCCCTCTGAAAACTCCAGGGATCCCTGTAATCCACGCAGCTCCTCTCCAAGCAGGAGGGCTGCTCAGAGGGCTGATTCAGTGAGACAAAAAGCCAGAAATCTCTCCTACTTGTAAAAAGCAAAGAACCACAGGTGAAAGATTTTCAACCAGAAACAGGAAAAATGTGGACTTTGCCCCAAGAGGGGAGCCTTAACTCTGCAGTAGCTCCATCTGAGTCACAGCTCCACCTGAGTCATGTGACATGGAGGGACGCACATACAAGCGGCTGTCAGAGTGACATTCTGGTGTCCAGAAGAGGGAGTTCTGGAGCATTTGAACGCACCTACGCCAAATTAATAGTTCGCCCCTGCCCCTACTTGTCGGCTCTGCTCACCTTTTCCCACAGCCCTGCAGGTGCATTTCTATTTGAGCCCCTACCACGAGGGATTAGAGTGTTTTTACAGATCTCTTTCTCCTCCACAAGTCTGACCATTGCTGTCACTAGACTCCAAGCTCTTCTGCAGAGGGGACCATGTCTCATCATCTCCACAGCCCTTTATGCTAATTTCTGTCCACCGTCTAGTGAAAGACACTTTTATCTGGAAGAATTAACAAAAACTATCACTGTTTTTGTGAAAGAGCCAGCAGAAGGATCTAGATCAGGCATGGTGAAATGAAATGCTTCCAGTGGCCAAACAAGTAAGTTACACAAACGAAGTGGTCAGGTTGGGGACTGTGGTGAACCACCCATGCTTGTCTAAGTGGCAAAGGCGACTCAGCACCAGAGTCCTTTGTGGGAACAGAGGGCCAGTCTAGGTGTATCTTACAGTGTTCCCGGAAAACCCAGAAATCCTGCTTTTTACGTGGTATATCTCAACTGTCATTAGAATTGATCCAAAAAGTTTTTAACATTATGTGGCTCAAACAAAAATGTAGCCCCCGGGCCAGGCACTGCCCATAAGCCCTCCATCTGTGACCTGAGTGAGATTCTTACCAACCCCAGCTCTATGCACCGATTTCAAGCCAGACTGACTCAAATGGACACAAATGGAACCTTGTCACAATAACAGTAGGGTCACTCCCTCAAGTCTGAACTGCAAACAACAAAAGGGGGTGAGCCACATGGATGACAGAATCTTCCACAGTTGACCTGCCATGTCCCCCAGGACAACCGCAGCCCCAACCTTCCAGTCTGGCACTCTCCCTTTCTCCCTTAGTCATCTGCCCCAGCTGCCCAGTGGATTTTACAGTCGGAAGAGTCTCCCTGACGTCTGACTTTCATTTCTGTCACTGCACTATAAGGTGTGTTCTCCCCTTGCTTTGATAAGTAATGGTGTCAGAGAAAACATCAGAGAGGCAGCGCTTACCCTTGCGGTGTTGATGTCACACACTCTGCCCTCATCCTGCCCCGTGGAATGTCCATCGTCATCCAAGAAGCTCCGCCCTTCCTCCTTCACTGGAAAGTGTGGTGCACAGAGGCATTTAGTGACCAAAAGGAAGAGAAGAATCCTGTTCTCTGGTTGTACTGGCCAAAGCAGTCGCTGGGAAATCACTCTCACCTGCAGAAGAAAGCATGAGTCAAGTTGTAACTCCAAGGGGAAAACACATACAAGAAGCTTTATCTCAGACTCAATGTTCTGGGTGTTTTACTGATTAGACCCATATCTTAGAGCCCCATCTAACTCTCAGGGACCCGTCACTCCCGCTGGACACGTGGCTACAGAGACATCAGGAAGTGATTCACAGCCACTTTCAGGCCCCAGGACCCTCAGATCTTGACTGGAGTGGACACATGGGACATCTCCACTGACCCCAAGGCCAAGAAAATATCCAAGGATAAAACGAGGCACTAGAATTAGGACTGCAGTCACCTCCCACACAGCTTCTTCTAGGAGCATTATTTTCTTAGCGAATTCATCAAGGATATACTTATAAACCTCTAAATGAGTACCTTTAATCCACATTAGAGACCAAGTTCTGAGTGTGACTGCGCTAATAGAATGAATACTGCCACTCTAATTTGAAATCAATAGGTTTTGAAGGCTGGCCAAATTCCATTTTGCTTCATTTGGCCATTGTCATATTTCACAGATCAGAAATGACTACGGGTGTTAGATCAAAGTTCTCTAGTTAATGTGTGTGTATGTGTGTGTGTGTGTGTGTGTGTGTGTGTGTGTGTGTGATGTATGGGGGAGAGTTAAGTTTGTATCAAAACAAATAAAAGGACAACTTTCAATTTTTCGCTCTGAAAAAAATTAAAGAAAGTAAAAAAAAAACCTTCAATTCCCAACAAGGTAAGCCTTGCCTCACAGTGGCACATTCCCATAGATTTATACTAGTATCTAAGCATCTATCCATTGATTTTCATGTTTTCCAATCAACGCTAGGTTGAAAGGGAAGGAGGAGAAGATAAAGAAGAAAACATTGATTCTGAGCTTCCAAAAGAAGTGAAAGCAGTGCCTCCAGCTATGTCAGTCATTACAAACTTTCATTATAGTTGAAGCTCTGCCCAGCGTTATCCAGGGCATTGGGATTACAACAAGATGCAGTGTCTGCCCTCAACCTCACCCCAGGAGCCCACAGACCCCAAACCAAACAACAAAGTGGAGGTGTCCTACCAACACCCACAGGGCAGTGAGAGGGAGCAAAGCAGGAATGGTTTCCAAGCCGGTCCCAACAATGGCCAGAGCAATCCTTCAGTGAATTTCCAGCTCTAATAGAGATGATAATGAGGAAGGATCCAGAAAAAAATGCAGCATTACCCAAACTGAACTTCTGAGATGGGACACTTGGCAAAAGAGGTAGAGAAATCTCAACAGGGATAAATAAAATCAATTCAGGAGCTAACATCCCTCCTCTTCCTTCTCCACAGACTTCCAGCAGCACCTCAAAGGGTTAGCCTCAGATATTTGTGTTTCACTTGAAATGCAGAAATGTTGTGCCTTTTTTAAAGGATACAGCACATATATATAGGCTTCCTTTCCCTAGCAGACGCCTTTCCAAATGTAGCACATTTTAAAGAAAGGTAAGATTAATCTGGCTAGGAGATAATTAACTGCAAACAGCTTTGATATGACTATATTAATTACTGAAGAAAAAAATTAACAAAGTCCTTAGGCTATTCAGCACTTCTAAGAAACCCCAGCACTGCTGGGCACTGGCTCAACCCCCAGAAGGATGGGGCTGGCCCAGGGACAGACTATGAGGTTAGCCAAATATATCTTTTTTACAAAAACTGATGCCCAGTGGGCATGAATGTCTGATGCACGAATAACATCCCAGGCTATCTTTTTCTCTCTCCTTCCCCCAAAACTCAGAATTCTTGTGCCTTCCCTCATTTCCCATCACCATGATTTCTGTCCAAAAAACTGGATTTTTGGAAAACATGTAAAATTAGTCAGTACCTCTCTACGTGAATTTATGTCAATTTACTTCCTGCATAGGGCATTCACACACTAGGTGTGACCTCGCCACCTAAAATGGTAACTAGCATTTTCCGAGTCCCTACAACACACCAGGAACCTTCCCAAGTGTTTCACACACGTCACCTTCCTCCTCAACCACTGTAAGGGGTAAGTGCTGATATTCCCATTTTACAGGTGGGACATTGAGGCTCAGAGAAGCTGTCTGCCCAAAGTTCCACACCTAATGAGTGCCAGAGACAGGACTCAAATTCAGGTAGGTCTGCCTGATTTCAATTAGTGTAGAAAATCAAGGTCCTCTTTTAGTTGTTGGGGAAACTTAAGAAAGGATTGGTAGAGGTGGCAGAACGTGGCCCAAACCAGCAGGTTTGGGGGGAAGAAAAATGTGTACATCCAACACGTTCTCTCCTTCCTGCTTAACAATCCCACCAAATGGTTCTGTCTCTCTGTGTTCCTATCATCCGTATCAGTGTGCAACTGTTCAAAAAAAAAAAGACTGGATCATTTGTGATTTAGCACTTAAGCAGGTTTCTGACTTTGCTCCGTGATTCAGCAGGATCCTGGCAAAACACATCGAGCTCACTCAAGTATTGCTAGCCTCTGCATAATTCCTCTCGTCATAGGACAAAGGGAGACCCTCTGCGGCATCCTTGGACTCCCCGCTAGCCTGGCTGTATTTCTTGGTGGGTTGACTACAGCCTTCAAAAATGAACAAGATGACTGCGTCCAATACTGAGAGGGAAAAGGTGAAGATTAAGTGGCATATCAGACTCTTTCATCATCCTGAGGCCTGACATCCGATCCTGGAACAGAACGAGGAGAATCAAACGAACAAGCAGACAGTACACAGGAGTGATAATAATGCCCTCCATCCCTCTCCCAGAACTCAGAATCACAGGGATAAAATTAAACTCGAAAATCAGTGCCGGAGAGCTCAAAGCAGACACTCCAAGTGACACTGCAGCCTAGGTCTGTGTCTTCTGTACTTGCAGAGAATCCTGAGAGCACCTGTCATGGCCCTGCTCACATTCTTCTGAAATGTCGTCACCCCAGTGCCACCCAGTAGACTGAGAAGCCTCCATTTAGGGACAGAGTCTTAATATCAGTCTTCAGATGATGTTACCCAATGATGCTTGACACGTTTTTATTGAACCAATTCCTCTCCCCCAAGCCAACAAGACTAAAAAGTAAATTAATTAAAAGAATCAATATGGATAATGAAAGGCAGTGGGTCAGCAATGGAAACAGAGGAGGAAAAGTGTAAAAGATCAAAACGGGTTGCCAAGACCCATTCCAGCACTTCCTAAAGGAGAAGAGTCTTATCCTGAAGACACAGCATCTCCAATGCTGATGTGAAACATCTTGAGTGGAGGTTTAAGACCTCAGAGTTTCAGGTATCACTAGATACCCCAAAATCTCCCCTTGCTCTGATTCCAGGCTCCCTGAGGAACCTGCTAGCAATTTCATTTCCCAGGCTCCTGGCCAACAGACAGCATATAAGCTATGCAGCCAACACAAGCGCCCACTCTGTCCACCAGTTCTATTTATTAGTGGAATTTAATAAGGCAAAAAGAAGTTTATTTACTCACCTTCCTGGGGGTTTCTATTCAAGTCAGCCTCCTAGAGTTTAATCAGCTCTGGGACATCTGAAAGTGAGTTTCTGAAGTTGCAAGTCTGAGAGAGAGCTGACCCCGATCTGTGATAAGGTTACCAGGTAAATGACACCTTGAAGCACGCTCCTGGCAACCAGCTAGCTCCTCTGGAGACATCCTGACCTTGCGAACTTCTACAGCAGGGATCCTCGGCCTCAGCGCTATAGACATTGTGAGGCCAGATAATTATTTTTCCTGGGCGTTGTCCTATGCACTGTACAATGTTGAGCAGCACCCCTGGCCTCTACCCACTAGATGACAGCAGTATACCTCCTCCCAACCCCCCCTGATGTGACAACCACAATGTCTCTAGATATTGCCAAATGTCCCCTCGAGAACAAAATCATCCCCAGTTGTGAACCACTGCTCAACGAGCAGAGTGAAGAAACCTCAGACACCTATCTGGGATCTGGAAGTTCAGAAAGGTCAGAATGACAGATAGTACTAATACTTCATCTGCTGACAGGGGCTGGGGAAATTTCCCCAAAACACTTATTCTTTTAGAATTCAGTCCTGGCATGTCTGGTGTCAGACAAGCAAAACTTTGCAAATGAGGAAAGATAAAAGCAAGGTTAACCTTTTGTTGAAACTCAAAGCATGCTTCACACGACGTGAGTCAGGAGTAAAGGTGAGTGATTTTCTCTGAGAGTCTGTCTTATGTTTGCTAATGTTTTTGGCGCCAGAATAACACACAGGGCCCGTGCACTAATATAGTTTCCAAGATGTGGCCTACTTCCTGTGGGCCATGGTGCTCCTGCTGGCCACACCCACTCCTAACCAAATCTGTCAATCTTGCGGAAACTCATTGATATTCCAGGAAAAGATGCAAATATATATCAGTTTTGTAGTCTCGCCCCTATTCATCATCCACAGACCAATTTTCAATAAAATCAAAGAGTAATGAGATAATACAAATAATAAGAAAAGGTGAAATTTGACCTCACCTCTACCTTGCTTCACTAGTGAGAAGTGTGGTCCAGGGTTTTGCTTAAATAAAATTAAAATATCACAATCAGGCCACCATAATGGGATTTAATGTGCCAGTAAATTATGTTTATATTTAAATCCTATAATCCAAAGCAATCAGAATAATACAACACTGTCTAGTTGATTCAGAAAGTAGATTACTAAGAATATCTCCAAACGACTTAGTTTTTCCAAACTATCAAATTTCAAGAAGTACCTTAAGTTAATATGAAAAATCCTTGAATTAACAATGATTTTTTTTTTCCCTTTATTTTGCTCTGTCCCAAGAAGAAAATGAAAACTTCCCAGGGTCTAACATACTCAGGAATTAAAAATAAATTGATAGGGGTTCTGGTCTTCGGAGAGCAAACCAGTAAGTGCTTTCTAAAGCAAGGCCTCTAAATGACATTTGAAAGGTTAATATAAATTATTTTTCTCTTGGCCATCCAGAATGAGTGAATGCAATACTATCCCCAGAAACCCCAAGGGCTGGAAGCACAGGTAACTAAACACCGCTGTCCTCTTCTCGGGTTCTATTCCTAGATAACCTCCCCTGGGGAACAGAGGGAGGGGGCAGGCTGCTGCTGAGTCACCTCCAAAGACAATCCACAGAAAGAAAGCCCTGTGGAAGGCTGAGCATCGCATAAGAAAAAGCAAAACCACACGGCCACTGACCTTTGCATGGTCCTCCGGGACTGCCACCATTCCACTGGCCCCAGGAAGGAATACCCTGGTTCCCCCCACCTTGCAGGAGTCCCCCCTGCTTTGTGGCTGACCAAAAACAGGGGCTCAGCCTGCAGCCAGGAAACAGGCAAATCAGCTCACCCGGGGGCTTTAGACTCTGTGCTTGAGCTTGTCTGTCCCCACGTTTTCAATGGCTGATGCATCAAACATCTACACTAACACAGTGATAGAATAAGCAACTGAAAGCAAACAGTTCTGGGGGGGATGCAGGGAAAAAAACCTATCATGCAATGATAGTAGCACTGTCAGTTGGTTAAAGGAAACCTTCTGGAGGACACTAGTAATGTGTGTCACAAAATCCCACAGTTTCACATTTTGGAATGTATCCTGAGGAAATAAATCAGACACGTGTCCAAAGATGTAGATACAAGGATGTTCACTGCATCATTAATTATTCATAAGCGTAAAAAGTCAAAGGCAACCTAAAAGTCCATCAGTAAGGGAATGGTTAAATAGATTAGGAGGCAGCCATGCGATGGAATACTCTGTGGCCATTGAAAACACTGACATGAGAGTAAGAGCTCCACATACCGAGTCAGGCCCCGCTCTAAGTGTTTGCATGCCTGAACCCACTTAATCTCACAACACTGGTACAAGTAATATTTTTATTGGATTCATTTTACAGACAGAGAAACTGGTAAATAGAGAAGTTAACTAACTCTCCAGGGTCAACAGCTCTTAAGTGATAGTTTCATGGTTTGAACTCAAACAGTAATGCTCTAAAGCTCTTCTCTTATCCACTGTGCTCCACCGCCCATAGATTCATGAATAGATAGTCACAATATGCTAAGGAAAAGAAGAAGATAATTATAATACAATAGTGTCATGATTCTGATCTTTATAAACTATGTCTGACTTTATAAAATGAAAAAAAAAAATCTATAAGAATATGCACCAAAATGTGAAATGCATTCTCTCTGGATGATGGAATTTGGGTGATTTTTTTCCTTCTACTCTATACCTCCAACATTGTGCAAATTTCTTTACAAGTATTACAAAACACTTAGGAAAAGAGTTATTTCTACTTGAGAACATAAAAGGTCATAAGCAGCCTTGGTCAGTATTTGGGAAGGGAGGAGAGGGAGTGGGGTAGACATTAAGTGAGCTTACAGATCGGAGTGAGACAGAACCCTCTGCCGACGCACTGTGGCATCACTTGTAGGAATCATAAGCTTCTGCTGTTCATTCCCGTCTGCTTCAGGGCAGGCCCTGTCCTGGGAACTACGGAGAACAAAACACAACATGGCTCTTGCCCTCAGAGCTTACGGCAGCTTAGAAGAGCTTGGAGGATTGTAAATAGGTAAATAAACAACTGCAACCCAAGGCAGAATATGAACACTAGGGGAGGTACCAAAAAGGTGCCGCAGTTCAGAGGAAGTAAAGGGTCCTCCTCAGATAGGGAAGGAAGGACAAGTACATAACCAGGTGTATCAGAGCTGAGCCCCGAGAGTCGGGTCAGATGTGAACAAGGAAAGGAGACAGGTAAGCGTAAGGCTGTTCTCCAAGCAGAGGAAAGAACACGTGCAAAGACATGGAAGCTACAAAGCTTGTGGCAGGTACAGAGAGCAGAAAATGGGTGAGTTTGGCCAAGATATAGCCCTATGACCTGGGCTATTTATTTATTTATTTATTATTTATTTAATTTTATTTAACCTTTTTTTTTTTCTTGGCCATGCCGTGCGGCTTGTGGGATCTTAGTTTCCCCAACCAGGGATCAAACCCAGGCCCCCTGCAGTGGAAGCTCAGAGTCCTAACCACTGGACTGCCAGGGAAGTCCCTGGGCATATTTAAATAGATTCTTTCTTCTTAGAATATGAAGAATTCTGCCTGTACCGTCCACACCTTTGTGAGCCAGGAGTTACCCAGGTGAGAGATGTCTCTGTGGAAGGGAAATGGATTGCACGTGGCCATACAGAGAATCTGCTGAAACAAAGGGACCACGCCCCAGGTCTCCTGAACTACTCAGTCACAAGGAACCAGTCAGAAAAATTAAAAAACAAAACAAACAAAAAACCCTCTTGGAGTTATCACTGTTCTAGAACATCTGAAAAATTAGAGGCTGCCACCAGGTAGAGCAGTGCGCCAGGGGCTGCAGTGATCTGAAATGGCTAGATCATCTTTAATGAGTTAATAAAGAAGAACATATACCTGTATTGCTAAGTCATAAATTGATTTTAGTATTTTGATGACTGTATTTGCATACAATTGGATTCTTTTTTATCTTGTGACTTTTTTTTCTTTGCATTTAAAAATGCTATTCTGAAAAGTGGTCCATAGGCTTCCCAGACTACCAAAGGGGTCCGTGGCACAAAAACAGTTGAGAATGCCTTAGCTGGAGATCCTGTCAAAATGTAAGTCACTTCACTTTGCTCCTGTGTTCAACCCAGCAGTGGCTTCCATCTTACTCAGAGTAAAATCTCCCCTCCCCCACCTGACTTATCCGATTTCATCTCCTACTCCTCTCATTCTCTTTCATTCCCATACTGGTCTCTGTAACAGTCCTTAATCATGCCAAGTGAGGCACATTCCTGCCTCAGGGCCTTTGCACTGGCTGATCTCTGTGCCTAGAACGCTCTCTCTCCAGGTGATTGCATGGCTCCTTCCTCACTTCTCTCAGGTCTTTAGTCAAATGATAGCTTCTCAGTGACGCCTTCCTTGGTTACCCTATCTAAAATATCCCTCGATGAAACTCCAAGCTCCCTTCCTTACTTTATTTTTTCCCCTTAGCATTTGTTAATCCCTAAAATACACATAGAGACATATGCTTTGTTTCTTTATTTTATTTATAGTTTGTTTCCCCACTTGGATATGAGCTCCATGAAAGCAGAAACTTTTGCTTTATGCATCACTGTAACCCCCAGTGCCTTGAACCTCACATGACACAAACGAGGTTCTTAAAAATTACATGTTGGGGCTTCCCTGGTGGCGCAGTGGTTGAGAATCTGCCTGCTAATGCAGGGGACACGGGTTCGAGCCCTGGTCTGGGAAGATCCCACATGCCACGGAGCAGCTGGGCCCGTGAGCCACAACTACTGAGCCTGCGCGTCTGGAGCCTGTGCCCCGCAACGGGAGGGGCCGCAATAGTGAAAGGCCCGCGCACCGCGATGAAGAGCGGTCCCCGCACCGCGATGAAGAGTGGCCCCCGCTTGCCGCAACTGGAGAAAGCCCTCGCACGAACCGAAGACCCAACACAGCCAAAAATAAATAAATAAATAAATAAAGTAGCTATAAAGGGTGGGGAGAAAATTTAAAAAAAAAAAAAAAAAAAAAAATTACATGTTGAATTGACTGATAATCAATTAGTTGGTTTACATTTATCACATAGCTTGGCTACTGGCTGCTTCCATACCATGTCGAATTTTCAAGTCTTTCTTGCCCATTGCACTACTGGGAGAAAAGAAAAATCATAGCAAATGTGGGTTTGAAATTGTGGTCACCACAGAAGAAAAGTAGCTTATTTATCAGCCACTGCAGAAGGGAGATACATTTTTTTTCCTTAATAAAAAAGTTTTACATCAAAGACAAGATAGTTCTAACACACACACACACACACACACACACACACACACAATAAGTTAGATCAAGCTATAGCATAACAAATACAAAAAAAGTAAATGGAAAAATTAGCATATGGCACAAAACCAATAAAAGCACACAAACCCAGACTGAAATAGAAGGAATGCTGGTTGATAAGATCATCACACAGATTCCACCTGGCAAATGATAAAAAAGGAAATGGACAGCTTACAAAGGCATGAGTAAATGCAGGTAATAAATCACCACATGGCCACTGCTTGACTTAACTTGCTGTTGTTAAAATGTAGAATTACCCCTCTGAAGGCACTGCTGCTTACATATCAGAATAGCAAAACTGCATTTAACGCTGGTAAAATCAGAAGTTCACAGGGCCGTCTTCATAGACATATAAAGCACCTCACGCCATTCTATACCCTGGAAGCAGGTAGTTTTAATAAGAACAACCTTTTTCTTGTAGGATAATCTGCTAAACAACCAAAGCCAAGACTGGACTCCTTGTAGTTATAAAATGTAAGTCAAGGGTAAATGAAGAAAGTACTATTTTATATCACACACGTCCTTATATAGATATGCTGAAGGCATTCACATATCAAAAAATAACACAAAATAAAACCTCCCAACCCCAAATTCCTCTTTGCAACACAGCTGCTTGAAAACATTTTTTACACTCATCCTTCCTTCTTCTGCTACAATACCTACCCTAACGCCGCACTAAGTGTTTTTGCTAAAGGCACCTTCAGGTGACCAAACCCGTCTGTGCGTGACTCACTTGTCCAAGGCATCTGTCACTGCTGACCTCGCGGCCCCTGCCGTTCACTGACACCACTTGTCTGGCTACTTATTCTTGGTTTCCTATGAAACTCTGCTTCCTCTTCCCAAATCTTAAATCTGAGGTCACAAAATAAAATACCTGCAGGGGCTCGGCAGGTGCCCAAAATGAGAAAGGAGGTCACCTGGCCATTGTGACAAGCTGGAGACCACCAGCCCTGCCAAAAAAGGACCGCTGTCCCTTATCTGTGAGCATCAGGTGGCCAGACTGCCCCACACTGTCAAGAATGCCCACAAATCTTATTTTTATGGGAACTTTCCCAACTTTTTCACTGTTATCAACTTTGTTGTTAATGTTTTAATACTGTAAGCCAAATCAAACAGATCTGTAGCCTGGATACAATCTGCAGGCCTCAAGTCTTTGCCACCTCCCCGCCCCGTGGGTTCTTCCTTGTCCCACTGTTCTTCTCCCTGAAAATTTCACCCAACTCCAGAGGTCAGGGGTGGATCTCCAGCCCTAAGCTTCCTCCTACATTGTGGACTCATGGAACTGCCTACTGGATGTATCCATTCAACTGTCCTAATGGGACCTTGAAATAAACACATCCACACTTTCCCTGCATCCTCTGCTCCCAAATATCTCTCAAATTCCTTTCCTTCCCCTCTCTCTCTCCTGCCTCCGCTTTAATTCAGACACTTGGCATTTTTCCATGGTTTACTCAATAGACTTCTGACTGTCCTCCCTGCCTTAGGCCTGTCCCCATTCCCTACTCTCAAATTCATTCTTCAATCCAAGCTAAAGTTACCTTCTAAAATGCACAACCTTAACGTGCTTGATGGCTTCCTTGGCCTTCAGGATAAACTCTGGATCCAGACCGCTTGAGTCTGAATCCCAGCTCCGTCACTCACTAGCCATGTGACTTGGGCAAGACATTTAAGTTCTCTGAGCCTCAATTTCCTCATTTGTGAAACATGGCTACAAAATATCACATACCACATCGGGCAGTGACAAGGACTAAAAATGAGATAATACAAATAAAGCTCTCTGTGCTTGGTACATAGTTAATGCTCAATTAAATGTTAGCTGTCAGTATTATTATCATTACTCATCCATTATCTTCGCCTGTCACAACCCAACTCAAACTCTAGAACTGTAAAGAATTACTTGAAGTTCTCCACAAGTGCCCCCAACTTCTCACTTGTTTGCTCAGAATGCCCTTCAAGACTCATATTCTCTATCATATTCTTCAAAACCAAGCCCTGACCCCTGACCTCTCCCTATCCCAAAACTAGGTCCCCCCATCCCCCATCCGCCAGTATCTGCCTCCATCTGAGTATATAACTTGCTGAGCTGCAGTAGAACAATTTCCTCGAAGCCTCCACCATGACCCTGTGAGCTCCTCAAAGGCAGGGCCTATTTTTTCTTAATTTTTGCATCCTTAATGCCCAGCAAGAAACAATGAATGAATGAATGATCTTCTTTCATCCCCAGATCCACCCAGAGAGGCAGGCATTATTATAATCCACCACTTACCGATGAGGAAACTGAGGTCCAGAATGGTTAAGTATACATGGGAGATGGCAAGCCCTGGGCCCAAGCCTGGCTCCCTGAGTGAGGCCCGTGCGGGTAAGCTGGTCATACTCTGCTCCTGTTGGCTGTCTGTCCTCACACACCAGGCTCATGTACTTACAGCAAACTTCATTTTTATCCTATATCCCTAAATAAGTGTGGGAAGAATACATGTAACCTTTATCATCTCATGTTCTTTCTATGAAAAGCTACAAGATATCTTCAAAGGTCATTGTATAGAGCACAGGTGTTCAATACAAGGGTCACAATTTTTTGTGCACTTTTCTCAACAAAGTATGTACAGTCAGTCTTCCTGATAGTATCTAAAGCTAAGGTTCAAATTCATAGGCAAGAGCATAGACTCTGTACTTAGCCTGACTTGATCTGAATTCCAATTCTGCCACTTTCTAGTTCTATGACTTGGGTAAATTATTAAAATCTCTCATTGATGTTTCTTCATCTGTTGGTAGATACATAGATTAGATAGATGATAGATAGATAGATAGATAGATAAACAAGTAATATAAGATAAATTGATAATACCTACCTCGAAGTATTGTTATGAGAAATAAATGAGTTATTATGTATATCACATTTCGAGCAGTACCCAATACTTTATATAAGTACTACGTAAATATTGCCAGAGCCCTGAGCGTCATCTGAGTAAGAACTGAAATTCTAAATACACAGAGATTGCCCCATCTCTTTGATGCTATTTTCACACACACACACACACACACACACACACACACACACCCAGGTAGACACACCTGCAGCCAGGATCACCTGCAGCAACACCGCAACGTTCATTGGCAGGGCCTTAGTCTCCGGTGTCCCTTTCAGTACTTCGCTCATTCCCTTTCAGCAAACACCATCCTGTGTTTGCCCTGTTCCCCTTTCAAAACCAGTAGAAAAGGCTATGAGATTAGTCTTCATGCTCTGGTGTGAAGTAAGGCCTTCGGACACTTCCCACGTCACCAAAGGCTCTTTGGATACAAACAACAACTGGGGTGGCTCACTAACAAATCCAATGTGTGTCAGTCAGAAGGCTATCTGAAGCTCTCAGGACCAAAGGGAAGTCTGAAGAGCCACACCTGGCAACAGACAGGAGCCAGGGCACTTCTGAAGGACATGGAAACAGAAACAACTGATAGAAGAAGACTTCTGGTTTGGGAAAGCAAGGAACACACCAGTGGACTCTTCCATCCTCCAGTTCCTCCACTGACAGAGAGCCTGATAGGCTGGGCAACGCCACCTGCCCACCCAGTGGCTGGACTGGGGCAGAAGGAACCTCGAGGAAATCCTTAACACTTACCATCCCACCAAGGCAACATTCAAACAGGAAGGAATAATTACCCAAAGGAAATTATGGGGCTGCAGGAAGTGGAAACAGATGTATAGCCAAAAATTCCATTCAACCTTCCCAGAGAGTTCTCTATTCTTGACCTTAAAATATAAAGATAAAGAATGTAGAAGTCTAAGGAACAGGTCAAATTAACTACCTGGGTGACAGAGACCCCGCTCTAATGCACCCAAATCCCACTAGTAGACAAGTCAGTGACGGCATCTTGCCCCCCTTCTCACTGACACCCCTTCCGCCTCCGCAGGCAGCCAGAGACTTTTCTAAACTACAAGTCAGAACGTGTAGTTTAGATAAAGCTTCAGTGGCTCCCCAGTGTGTTTGGGATAGAGTTCAAACTCCTCCACTAATGTCAAAGCAAGAACATTCCTGCCTGCCTCTCTGACGGCTGCGTCCACCAATCTACTTCCAACCCCTCTGCCTCAGCCCCATCAGATTCTTTCCCATCCCCAACCTTACGGTTCACTCTCTTTCTCATTGAAGCTGTTCCCTCTGTTCCCTTCTTTTCCAGTTAGTTCCAGTTTTGTCTTCAAAAAATCAGTTCCAATGTCACCTCTTCCAGGACACTCCCCTTTGATGTATTACACGTGTGCGCACATGCACACGCGCCCACATACACATCTCATGCTACATAGGCACCACCCGCCATGCTTGCAGAACCGAAGCATATTTGTAAGCAATATCACCAATACACAGTGGTATCAGCGTCCGATATACAGCAGAGAAGTGGGAGAGATGTTTGGTGGAAGCATAACTAAATTAATGTTCTGCATGAGGGTAAAAGACAAGGATTTTCCTGCTCAAAAGAGTGGAGAAGGCTGTTTGGAAGGTGCCTTCACATCATACAGTCTTCCCTGGAGACTCCAGGACAACAGGATGAGAATGCCTGACCAAGCTATTGTTTCTACCTAGTCTGCACACCTGACACATTATGGTCTTTCCAAAGGATTGTAGAAAACTATTTATTGCTGCTAGGAGTCACAGATTTTGCCAAATCATAAATCCTCAGCATACTTACAACAAAACTCTGAAAACAGCCAAATGTCTGTTGCTGTAGTAAGTTGCCACAGCGACGATTTATTTCATGGGGTGAAAAAAGAAGTTTCACTTAACATTTTAAATATGATGGTTTATATAGCATCTAATAAATATGATGGTTTATAGAACACCTAATCCATTATTTGGAAGGGAGAAAAAATGTTTTCATGCTTCACAGACATCCACATCCAGCTCCTGAAAACCATCCTGGGAGGATTTTTTTTAATGCTTTGCCCAGAACTATCCACTATGACGAATTCCATACTTTATCAATATGAAAAAAATTATAAAATAATGAGATCCCCGGTGACGCAAGTCAGAAAGTTTTCAATTTGACATATTAAAATAAATTTTCACAGCTCTCCTTTCTCCAATCTATGTCCTATGTGTGCTCACCTCTCTCTGAGTTTCCAAGTTCTCCATACAACGAAGAATGAGGTGGGATAGAACAGGAAGGAAGAAAAGGAGAGCCCCCAAGCCCTCCAGTGAGCGCAGCGGTAACATGTGACAGTAGGACAGAGCCCCAGGGACAGCTTTCAGCACAGCCTCTGGAGGGGTGCATACTTTCCTTCTGAGATGTTAAAAGGAAGTCCTCATTCCATAGTAAATAAAAATGCATGCTCAAGAAAAACAAATGATACGATAGTTCTTTTTTTTTTAAGGAGTAACCTAGTTCTTTCATTTGAAATCATAGATAAGCAATATATGGAATTGCTATAGTTCAAATTCAGATAATATTAGATGAAAAGAGATGAAAACATATAACACAACCAAAAATTAACTTGGCTGGAGATTTATTCTATAGCAGTAGTTCTCAAAGTGTGGTCAGGAAACTCTGAGGTTCCTAAGATCCTTTAAAGTATTCACAAGGTCAAAACTATTTTCATAATAAACTAAGATGTTATTTTCCTGTTTCCCTCTCATTCTCTCACAAGTGTCCTATGGAGTTTTCCAGAGGATGTATGATGTTTGAAACATAACAGACTTGATAGAGAAGCAACTCTAAGAACTCCATTGTGTTCTATTAAACTGGACAGTAAATAAATTTGTAAAAGTGTAAAACAATGCCACTCATAATTTTGTTGTTTAAAAAAGATAGTTACTTTTCATAAAAGTATGCCATTTATGTTAACATGTTATGAGATGATTATTGTTATTTTTAATGAATTAATAATTAAATACTTTGAAATGCATCTATTTTCATTTCTAATATAAATATTGACAGATATAACCCACATTAACCAAAGCTCTTGGCGGGTTCTCAATAATTTTTAAGCATGGAAAGTCCTGAGAGAAAAACACTTGAAAATGTTATTTCATAGCACTGGAATCTCAATTTCTCCTTCTTCCAAATTTTTTTATTGTGGTAAAATACACATGACCTAAAATTTACCATCTCAACCATTTTGAAGTGTACAGTTCAATGGTATTAAATGCATTCACGATGTTGCAACCGTTCACCTTGCAAAACTGAAACTCTCTACCCGATACGGTACTTTTTTGTGGATTTGTCTATTTCGCCCAATCAGCTAAGCAGCCCACACTAACGGGCGCCCTTCCTCCCCTAGGCTGTGCGTCTCAGAAGATGGGTGTGTGGGGCAGGACCCTGTCCCCAGGAGAGAGAGCTCCATCCCCTCCCGTCTACACCACACAGTCTTGCACGTCCACTGCTCAAAGCCATCTATCGCCCCACTCCTTAGGACTTAACTCTGCATTCGTGGGGCATTCTGAAACCTAACCCTGATGCCTCATAACGCTTAAGTGGGAATTATTTCCGAGTTGCTGACACTAACTTACCAATGAAGGATTGTAAAACAGGGTTTGCTGGCGTGCAACTGTTGATATGGGTGATAGGAGCAACTGGCAAAAAGCAAAGCCAGGGAATTTTAGGGCCACATTACATAACTGTACATCCTACTGGGTACTCTCTACTTCAAAGTGCTGTATAAAAGACACGAGATGAGAAGGCAAAGTGTGCTGCACCTTCTGCATTTTAAGTCTGGAGGAGCTGGGGGAAGAGAACTCAGGGCTCAGCACCAAAAAGATGCACCATGCTGACATTTGATTTCTATTTAGATCCAGAAGCCTGGGGAAACTGCTTAAAGGTGAAGCTCTCAGGCCCCACATGAACTTTCATAAGATTCCTATTTTTGCGTATTTGGAGAGCCTACACTGTAGGATTTGTGATTTAAGGAGATGATAATGTATGGGGATATTGATATCGTTTTGCACCTCAGCATAGATAGATAGATAGATAGATAGATAGATAGATAGATAGATAGATAAACACTGTCACATAATGACACTTTTTATTTACACATTTAACGCAGAGGAGACAAGCTTCACCAAGAAGGCCCAACCTTGAAACAGCCTAGGGGCTAAATCTTGGCCAGGCAATAGCTCATGACCAAGGGGTGGAGGGCGGGCAGAGGTCTTATGTCAGTGGCCTCATGAGGGTACCACACTTAGAAAACTGGGATCTTAAAAACCCACAAGAAAACACTACCCAGAAGATATGATTTACTGACCTCAATGACAAAAGTGCTGAAATGCTTTTGCCAGAACCCAGGCGTATCCAAATCTGCAAACCACGATCTTTAACCACAGAGTTCTCCTATCTCTTTAGCCAAATAAATTCTTTACCTTAAGTAAATTGTAGGAGATGATTTTAGGTTCACTTTGGCAGGCCAATCAGGGCTTAGGAAAGCCAAACCAGTTCATAGAAGAATGTAAGTGAAAACATGTAACATGTTCAAGCCCAAAATGTTAGTCTGCTGACATTCTTTTATCTCAACACACTAATTATTTGCCAGGATATAAGTCACCATCACTGAAAGAAGTCTTCAAGAGGCCTCTTAACCAATGTTTGGAGTAATTTTCAATTATATGGTCCTGTTTATGCTCTCCTTACAACTAAAAATTGGTCACTGGGTACTCCACCGCTTCTTCAAGACTCCGTCAGGCTATCTGTGATGTTCCTTATTGATCTTTAGGCCAACATATTCCACTGAACATGGGTTCCCAGATGACAGACCATATGTTGCTCTCTTGCATCTTTTTACAAGATACCAGTGGGTAAAGAGGAAGAGTCTCACGTGATGAGGAAGACCTGGTAAAGGAGGATTCCACTGAAACACAGAAAACTGGCCTCTAGCCATGCCTCAAGCTCTCCATTGGGCCTCGCCCCCATACATCTTGGAGATGCTTGACATCTCCTCGCCACCATGCTGATCACTGATTTCTCTCCATTTAAGCCAATTCGAAAGCAGCTTACTGGTGATCATCAAGGACCAAATGCTTAGAATCTCACCACAAATGTTCCCACATAACCACTCATAGTTCTCCTAATTCAATTTATAAAACCAATCCAAATTAACACATATAAATGACATTATGGGAGAAGAATATTCATAGTAAGATTATCTATTTTTTTAATCATAAAACTTCCAGGCTGTGGGAAAAAAAAACAGGGAAGGACAAGTGATACGCTTACACTTACCCAGCGATTGGAGACAGAGTCAGACAAATGTCTAACCTTCTAGAAGTGCTAGTACGTACCACGTAACCCCACATACAGAGATGGGTATGTGTTGGTTTATTGAGGAGCTGGACTCAGCTCCCTAACCTCAGCCGCAGTCGCCTTCCACATAAACAGACATAAATGCAAACCCTCCCCTGCACTCACCCTGTCTCTGTTTTGTTTCATAATCAACCTGTACCTGTCAGGTCTCCGCTTCCTCACCGCCCATTCGTTCTCGCTCAGTCCAAGCTGGCTTGAGGTCCCACATCCCCAGCACGCCTCTAACTAAGCTCCCAACTGCCATGCTGGAACCTCTCTAATCTTTTCTTCTTTAATATCTTTTTCACAGCCTTCACAGGTGATCTTCTAGAAACACAAACTGACACTCCCCTGCCACTACTCCATTATCTCCTTCCCGGAGCCCTCGGGATAAACTCTAAGATCCTGAACTTGGCCCAAAGCGCACAGCGTGATCTGGCCCTTGCCCTCCTCTCCAACCTCCTCCCAGTGCCCCGGTCGGTTCTCCTGGAGTTCCTCCAACCATCAATGTTCATTCCTGCCTTAGAATCCTCACACGCTTTGCAGCCCAGACATCTTTTTCTCTGCCTTTTCACGTGATAAACTCTTCTCCATCCCTCAGAAGGAAAAGTCTCTTCCTCAGAAAGGTCTTCCCAGCTCCCCCCATCTAAACTAGCACCCTCCCACCCTTGCTACTCTCCCGGATGAAGTTCTTTAGAACATTTGCCACTGCTCAAATGTTTGCATTTATTTGTTTAATGTCTGTCTCCGACCCAGCCCCAGCCTTGTACATAATATGGGGTAAGTACTCAAATACTTGTTGAATAAAAGCTTGTGCCTAATTGTATATGTAAAGAGGATATATACACGACCACAGAAGTTAATCACTAAGTCAACATTGGTGAGCATCTGCTTGGGGCTCCGTTGAGCTCAGCTGATCTGCTCAGGACCCCAGCAGGATGCTTCATTCGCTGGGAACTTCGGCAACCACACTGTAGCCAGCTGCTGTCAACATTAACTGCTGATCTGTAACATTACTGCCTAAAAGGGGGTCTTGGGCCTTTATCATCCAATGCTTGTGCAGTTAAAGACAATTTTATAAGGTATCTACTCCAAGCAAACCATGGTGCAACTGGCAACTCTGCTCAATATTATGTAGCAACTTAAATGGGAAAAGAATTTGAAAAAGAATAGATACATGTCTGTGTATAACTGAATCACTTTGCTGTACATCTGAAACTAACACAACATTGTTAATCAGCTGTACTCCAATATAAAATAAAAAGTTAAAAAAAAATTTTTTTTTTTAAAAGCTGCTTGCTTTCTCTGCCTCTTACACAATTCTGACCAATAGAAAGTAAGCAGAAATGTTCTGGAACATTGGAAAGCTTCTGAAAAAAGAAACCCCACCATGATGCAAGGCTCTTCAGGATTCCAGAAACAGCAAGACCCCCTTGCCCACAAAGAAAAACACTACAACCTAATCTAGGAACTACTTATAGCTTAGCAAGAAGAGTTTACTTTTATAAGGGGTAGGTGTGTGTGTTGCAAAGTTGCCAAAGGTGATCTAAAAGAAATGATAAAGGAAGACAAGGATGGGAATTCTTCTAACTCAGCTTCTACATTTGACTGCACATTATAAACATCGTTGTTGTGTTCACCACAATTGGGATTTCTCTCCAAGTTTCACCTACCACGTCACTGAATGCAAAATAGAATAACAACAGTAAAAAGTACTTTCTCCTCCTCCCCTGCTCCAACTAAGCACCCTGACTAGCCAAGAGCAATAACCAAAAGCCAGCTTCAGGATGAAATTCAAACTCCACCACCTCCAAGGACCCTCCACATCCACTGCCCTCCTTGTGAGACACAAAGATGATGGACTTGGCCCACAATCTTTATGATCTGTCTCCTTTTTTCCCAACTAGCTGGGCAGAATTCCACTGGAAAGAGGATAACTTTGGCAAAAGAAAAGAGAATATTTTTCTTGCATAGTTTTCAAGTTTCTTTCCAAGGGGAGACAGGGGGCCAAAAAGTCGCTTGGTAACAGCAAGCCACCTCTCCCTGTCACCATTCAACAAGCCCAGTCTGAGTCCTATTAAGCGCAGGGCACAGTGTCGGGGCTATAGGGATAAACAAAAAGGACAGAATCTCACACTGGCTCCACAGCCAGATTGCCAGGGACAGAATCCTGGCTTCACATCATCCTCATTATGTGACTTTGCACACGATACTCATTGGTCTCTTTTTTCTCATCTACAATAGGTTAATTCATGGAGGCAGAGGTCAGAGTTATGCAGCCATAAGCCAAGGAATGCCTGGAGCCACCAAAAGCTAGAATAGGCAAAGAACAGATTGCCCACAGAACCTCTGGAGGGAGTGTACCCCTGTGGGTAACCCTGATTTGGGACTTCCAGCCCCCAGAACTGTGAGAGAACGTTTTTGTGTTGTTTTACGCCAATACAATTAAATTAAATTAAAATGGGATAATAAAAGAGCCTACCAAAAAAAAAAAAAACCAAACAAAAAAACACAGGATGGGACTTCCCTGGTGGTCCAGTGGTTAAGACTCTGCGCTTCCACCGCAGGGGGCAAGGGTTTGATCCCTGGTCGGGGAACTTGGATCCCGCATGCCACGCAGTGTGGCCAAAAAACAAACAAACAAACAAACAAACAGGACGTCTACATCCTTGCAGCTAAATAGACTGAGGCTCAGAGAAGCAAAGTGACTTATGTTGAGTCAAGGAGCCATAAGCAGGTAGGAATCAGGCTAGAGCCCAGGTTCCCAGTCCTAGTAGGTTTTTCACACAAGTGGCACCCAGGCAGATCTACCTTCCTGACACCTGATCAGCAGAGACAATAAGCACGCCCACCTGCCCCTCTGCCTCACCCCACCCTGGATAGCTGTCCTCACCTGCCAGTGAGACCTCGGGCTCAGCCCCACCCTGCGGTCTCCCATCAGGCTCAGAATGCCCGGCAGGGGTCCATCTACTGCTGGCTCCCACTGAAACACTGCGACCAAGAAGGGAAAGCTCACTTCCCAGTGGGGGTGTTCTGAGGATTAAATGAGATAATGCCTGGAAAAGTGCCAAGCAGCATAGCTGGCATATGGTATCCAGACAATAAATGTCATCTATAAAAAAAAAAAAAAAAGAAAGAAAGAAAGAAAGAAGGCTTCCCTGGCCGTCCAGTGGTTAAGACTCCGCGCTTCCACTGCAGGGGACCTGGGTTCAATCCCTGGTCTGGGGAACTGGGGAACTAAGATCCCGCATGCCTCTCAGGGCGAGGCCAGAAAAAAAAAAAAAGTGGAGGAAAACCCTTGTGATGCCTGCTCTCTCGCGGAGCTGACACACAGCCCAGCCCCAAATGCCAGACACAGGGCAGATGGAGATCTCTGGTAGAACAGAGGGAGGCAGGGTCTGTGAAGGATTACAGCGAAGGGCAAAATCCACTGAAGACAGAGGAGGTGGCTGAAGTGCCCACTCTTCCCCTACTTTTAAAAAATAATAATAATAATAATAATAATAAGGAAGAAGAAAAAACTTAGCTAGTGCTTTGCTGGCAAACTCCAGTGTCAGAGCATTGGCTTTTTAATATTTTAACATTTCTGAACAGAACAAAGATTGCTTCCAACCTCCCAATTTGCTCTCACACACTTAACCAGCAAAACCTTAGCTTTGCTGTATTCATTAACGGCTTTTTTGTTCAGGCTGATTTTCCAGGTAATGATGGCTCAGACACAAGCCTGAGTCCACACAGACCCTGCAAGTCTCCTTAAAATATTCACAACATGCTCTGGCTTCAGAATCCTTGAGTACTTCAGTCTCATCTCCTCCCTACCCTAATATTGACAATTCCTAGTTCTGAAATGGCTAATTTAATATTAGAACAGGAGAAGGAACGAATCTGGTGAGGAAAAACAGAATAGACTGGGAGGCAGAAACTTCACCATGCTCTGGGTATGACCAAGGACTGGCCCAGCCACTGTGGGCTGGCTGTAGATACATTCTGAGTGAATCAGTGTCCTCAAGCAGTTTACAACGGAGGTAGAATGAGGCCTGCCCAGTACACCAAGTTCAACCACAGAATCAGTGCCACCGTCTCTCAGCCTGAGACATGTGGGGAGAGAGGCACTAGGGCATCTGCCTTTAGCAAGGGGGCAGGTGCTCAGGAAAATGCTTGCTTCCTGTTTACCTGGGCAGGTATTTGCAAGTAGTCTAGAAAGGGGAGCAACTAGGGGTAACTTACACAGTTCTAAGCCAGTGCTTATGCAAATCACTTAAGCAAATACATGAAAAGGGAGGGGAAGGTTTCTGATCCGGTTTATCTCACCTGCTCCTCTCTCGGAGGGTGACATGAAAGACAAAAATCAAGAGTCTACTCTCCAAGAGGGCGAGGAGAAACACCCCACCACCACGCCCCAGCATCAAACTAGGGCCCCAGGGCCATTCCCGCGGGTGGAGGTGGTTCTCTGCTGCCGTCCACCCCAGTCGTGGGCTGCCTCAGTTAGACTACCGGCTCAGTGACCCCCGCTGAGACGCTGGAGACACCAAGGGCACAAACGACAAGAGGCAGAGCCGGGGAAGCGGCGCGGGTGGCGGTTCAGAGTGATCCCTGCAATGCGAAAGGCGCCCAGCCCGGCTCGCCGAGGCCCATGCCGGCAGGTCTGCCTCGCTCGCCAGCCCGTTCACCTGCAGAAGTCGGGCAGCCATCCAGAGAGGCGCGGGAAAGGAAAGTTCCCGACCCCGAGGCACCCACTCCCATCGCTATCACTGATCCAAACGCAGTCTGCGGGCGACTCAACACGGGCCCTGCAAACCCCAAGCCGCTCGCACCCGGAGCGCGCCCGCAGTCCCTGGGCGCAGCGCGGCACCAGAGCAAGGGCCCTGGGTGCGCTCTTCCCAGCAACTGTCGCGGGGCGCCTCGCACCGCTGCAGGGCAAAGGGGAGGGGAGAATGACAAGGAAGAAGGCGGAGCGGCGGCCTGGGAAGCACTTACGTTGGTCAGGAAAGCGCCTCCTCTCGAGGAAGAGAAGGAACGGCTTCCCGGCTAAGGGAACGCCCCAGGGATGCCCCTCCGCGAAGTGCCGCCTTTCCCCGGCTCCTCGATTTCTCCCGCCTCCATCCGTCCTCCACCCCGCGCTCAAGAGCGGATTCTAGACACCCTCCCTGCGGCTTTCCGAGGCACCCAGACACTGTCTCGGCTGCCGGCAGCCCGTGCAACAGGCGGATCCTTAGGACTCCAGCAACGACGGGTCTGGGGACCGGAGGATGGACAGCGCCGGAGACAGGCGCCCAGCAGGATGCAAAGTCCCCTGCGGGTGTAGATCTGCGGGGTCGTGCACCCGTGACCTGGGCCACGGCGGGGCTGGGCAGCAAAAGGTGGGGAAAGTTGCGGGGTCGCACGGAGAAGTCTCCCGAGCGCACGGGGAGGAGGGGACACAAGCAGGTTACCTGCGGGAGTCCCGGCGCCTCTGGCTGGCTCCGCTCTGCGACGCCGCCCGCCGGCGCTGCAGGGATCAGGCGTCTCCGCGCGGCCCTGCGCCCGCCGCGGCGGCGGCGAGGAGAGCCGGGCGGCCCGCGTCGGTCCGTCTGTCCGTCCCGCCCGGCAGGAGCGCGGCGCCCGGGAGCCGCCGGCGGGGCGGGGCGGGGCCGGCCGCTCGGCCGCCGCCCCATTGGTCCCAGCTCCGCACGCCGCCTCGCTTCGGGCTCCCAGCCGGCGCTCCCCGGGCCGAGAGCGCGGCGCTGTGCCGCGGGCGGTTGCTGGCTGCCGGGGTCAGGCCGCGCGGCAGGCGAACTGTTGGATGGACAGAGAGGCGGCCCCGCGGGGCGCGCGCCCCCGCCCAGACCCAAGTGCAGAGTCACCCGTGGAGCTGCGCGCCCAGTCCGGGGGGGGAACCGGAGCGCGCCCCGCGCCTCCCACCTGCGAGCCCTCCGGGGCTGGGAGCACCTTGAACCTGTGGGAGACAGATGACCTCCTCTGCGGCCCCGGCGGCTCCGGCAACCGCCTCTCCTCCCAAGCAAAGCCCTGCGAATTTGCCGGGATTTTCTTAGTAAGTATCGCGGCCCCCAACTTGTTTTAAAACAAAGTGCGAAGGAGGAAACAGACTCAGGTCCTGCCTGTTTACCATCAGCTCGGCTGCCTGAAGACTCAAGCACAGTGCAGAACAAGATTGTTTCACACCCTCCATTCCTCGACTTACCAAATCAGAAGAGGTGGCGGACGTATGCACTGAGCGGAAGGAGGACGAGTCCGGTCCCCTTCCCGAAGGTCAGAGGAAGATGCCTTCTGCCGAGGTTGAGGAGCGAACCAGGACTTCAGCAAGGCCGGCGTGTGGTCCAAAGGCATCGCCCGCCCCTCTGCAGTGAGCGAGAACGCTCAGTGAACCGCCCGGAGGAGAAATGGGACGCTCGGGGACCCACCCCCGCGCTCCCCCGCCCGCCCCCAAACTGCAGATTTTTAAGTTGTGCAGACTTGCAATAATTCCTCAGAGCCAGCTGCGCCAAGCTGTAGGTGCCCAGTGTTCCTTGGGCTCCCGCCCCACATCAGGCAATCTGCCAGCTGCCCCCAATCCGGCACCCTCTGATCACTGGCCTCAGACCAGCACCCAGCAAGACCACACATAGTTAAGTTCCAGACCCTGAGCCAGGCCCACGGGGGGAGGGGGTGGGGGCAAAGAGATGTATGGAAAAGGTGAAAGACACTTTCTCTGACCTCATCGGAGTACCCGATGGTGTCTTTGGGTTTTTCTCGTCATTTTTGTTCGATCAAAGCCCACAGTGGGAGTCAGAGGTAAGGGAGCAATATCTGGTAGGCTTCTAGAAGGTCAAACCTGCACCTTACAGGGTTCAGGTATCTGGTACAGTATCTGGTAGGCTTCTAGAAGGTCAAACCTGCACCTTACAGGGAGGTTTGGCTAGAGGAGAGGGTAGCAGCAGGCAGGAATGGCAGAGGAGGAGAGAAAACCCGCCTTCCCTCAGCCTCCAATATTTTCATTTGGCTCATGGAAGGCGAGGTGGGGGGCTCAGGTGCCTGGAGAACAGTTGTTTGGGGGCCCTCTGACCCTGAGCCCATGGTTCTTTAGCTCCCCCAAGCCTGCGCCCTCTTCTGTGGAAGAGGAGCCAAAGCATTTGTCTACACTGCTGTTAGCAAGCAGCTGGAAAGGTAAATTTTCATGCACCATTCATCATCTTTAGCATCAAATCTAAGATTATTCTAAAAATATGTTTACATTGTGTCAACACCTGAGAAGAATGCTTCCAGGTCTCTTCCAGCAGTTAGCTGTTAAATCATTTTTAAATCACTAAGCTTATCCCAAAAGTCCGGCATTGTTTACTTGAGAATGAACTATGTTCTGAATCTCTAAGCACTGCAGAAGGCATCTGCAGTGCAGAAGAGTCTGGAGTGAGGTCCTTCTCACAGGGTCTGGATGGCACATGTGAACTGGAGGGAAGGCGCACAAGGGGGCTCGGAAAGGGCCCCCCACTTGGCATCTGTGAAAGCTGAGCACAGAAAGGTCAGGCCTCCACTCTGGGCATATTTGGGGGACGGGCTAGAAGGGGCACAGATTTGAGGGTCAGACAAACTGGGTTCTCATCCTGCTGTACCCTGTGGGGAGCCCTGCAAGCAAGTCACTTAGCTTTTTCAGCCCTGGTATCTTCATCTACAAGAAAAGTTTCTCCCTCAAAGGGTGATCATGTGAAGCCAATGAAATAAGAAACAGGAAAGCATTGCGTGGACCATAAAAAGCGTGTCTGTTCCCTGGAAGTTTACCAAGGTTGAGTCAGGCCAAGTGGTGAATGCACTCCTATACACACACACACAGCCACGCTCTCACCCCCTGTGTCTAGAGCCCCTTCCTCTGGCCTCAGTCTCCATCACCACGGTGCATGCACGGGTCTGTCTGACTGACATGCTCTGATCTCCCTCCTTCTGCACACCCACCTCCCACCCCATCAAAATGTCTTTTTGCCGCATGATACAACACCCCGTCTTCTTTTCACTAACCCTGCCCACAGGGAAGCGTCTGGGCAAGCCATGCACTGAGCTGTAAGGGGTTAATCACCAGCTGACAATAGCGCTCACCCTCCATGGTTTCAGAGAAGATTCCCAGAGTCCATGGAGGCGTGGCAAGCAAATGTGGGCTTTGTGCAGCCTGTCTTCCAGGGCTTCGTATTCTCCTTGCTCTGGACACATCTCGTTTTCAGGGTCTCCCTCTCTCACCCACTTACCCACACGTCCCTGTACTCCCTTCCCTCTCCCCACCCAAAGCAGTCCTTGACCTTTCATTCTCACTGAAGTCCAAATGACAGAAAACAGCTGGGTGTCACCCCCTGGAGGCAAGGGAAGTACTAATTTGCTTTTTAAATGGGGGACAGGTCTACACATGGATATGAAGAGGCTCTCATCTCTGGTGGGAAGTTGGAGCGTGAAGGGGTATTAGTAATGATGGTCAACATTTATTCAGTTGATGCCTTTTATTCGCTAGTCTTTACCCAGCGAATATGAGCACGGTAAACACTTGCAATTCCCCAAAGCCCCCAGGCTTTTTCATGTTTCCCTGCCTTCTGCTTAGAATACCCTCCGCCAAACCCTTCTTTATTCAACAAACTCCCTTTGTATTGGGATGCCATTCAATCATAATTACTACCCTCTGGAAAGACCCCCTTCCTGTCCTGAGTTACGTATCTCCTCTCCCTTTGCAACTACCATAGCATCTGCCATATTGAATTTAATTGTTTATGTGCAACCAGGCAATGAGCGCCTTGAAGACTGAATTTCCAGGACCTTCTATAGGGTCTGCATGTTTTGTTTTGTTTTTTTAATTTATTTATTTATTTATTTATTTTTGGCTGTGTTGGGTCTTTGTTTCTGTGCGAGGGCTTTCTCTAGTTGCGGCGAGCAGGGGCCACTCTTCATCGCGGTGCGCGGGCCTCTCACTATCGTGGCCTCTCTTGTTGCGGAGCACAGGCTCCAGACGCGCAGGCTCAGTAGTTGTGGCTCACGGGCCTAGTTGCTCCGCGGCATGTGGGATCTTCCCAGACCAGGGCTCGAACCCGTGTCCCCTGCATTAGCAGGCAGATTCTCAACCACTGCGCCACCAGGGAAGCCCGGGTCCACGTGTTTATGAAGTGAGTTACTGAAGGCTCTGTCATGGGGCTGCTCAGCTCCTCCTGCTCCGGATGGGGACCGTCATCCTTTATTTCTCTGTTACCTTCTATCAGGTAAAAAGAAACATATAAACTATCACATTGATCTCTTTGCTTGGATGCCAGGCAGCTCAAGACCAAATCTAGAATTCTTTCATTCCAGATTATTGCTACGATGATCACTCTTCTTTCACAAAATCATTTGTATGCTTACTTTAAATGCTCTGTTATATTATTTTTATTTTGAAAGTGCCTTAAATATTTATCATCTTCAAGTTCAAAGACTTGAATTCTAATCCACCTCTGCCTCTGAACATCTCAGTGATATCTCCTCTCCAGTTCTGTTTGGGTTTGGACTAGATGATCTCCAAAGTCCTTGCCAGTTCTAAAATTTTTACAATTCTACAGATAAAAGGACACCGTTTAGACATTATTAAAGAAAAAAAAAAAAAAAAACCTTGTGACAGAATATGGCTTAAGTCTCCAGGCACAAAGGAACACTCTCCTAGGTACCTGGAGGTATCCTCTGAGGACTCCCAAGGTGAGTTCCACGGAACACCTGTGCCATGGTCAAAGACTCTGGGCACACACATACTGCATTCCACTTGTCAATACATAAAATACATTTTAGCACAGTAAAGGCTCTGTCTGAGAAGTCAGGTCATAAAAATACTCCAAGGGATGGACTTACAAATTTCTCATAATCTGGCCAAAACTTATCATTTGAGCCAGTGTCAAGCTCTTCACAATTTTCTCTCCGTCTTACGCATTCCTACACATCTTCCGCCACCCCAACACACACACTCTCCACTCACATTCCAACCTGACACATCAGCTCCTTCTTCCCCCTGTGCTCATTGTGTGCTCTCTGAGCCTTGGCCCTACCTACACTCTATTTCTATAAGGCCCCCTTCTCTACCTGGCAAATGCCAACTCAACCTCCAATATCATTATCACCCACTCTGTGACCCTTTCCCTTAACCCACAAATCATGGTTAGTTGTTCCTTCCACTGGGTTCATTATACTTTGTACAGTTATACTCCTGTAGTGTTGTTTCCTGCTTGGAATGAGTCTCCTCTATTAAACTGTGAGCTCCTTGAAGGCTGATATTATGTGGTATTATTCAGCTCGGTACCTTCAAAGCCTGGCCCATTACAGATGTTCCGTGACTGCTTTAAGAATAAAAAGGTGGGTGATTGGATGGATGGATGGGTGGATGGATGGATGACAGGGCTTCAGACTTCAGGGAGGGTGCAGGAAAGCAAACTCAGAGGCACCAAAGATCAGATATGTCAACCTGGTGGGTTTTCCTCTGGGGGAATTCTGCACCTGTTTTAATAATCCTTCATTTGTATGATGGAACTTAGGGTCTAGTCTTTATTTACAACTAGAAGAGTAGAGTTTCTCCATGACAGAGATTGCTAGGAACAACCCCATGATCTTTTCTCTTCTGCTTCCTCAGTAATAGTATCTCCAATGGTTACCCAGGTAGTAGGGTGAACTACTCTTTCTGGTTTTCCTGGGATTGTCCCAGTTTTAAAACTGAAAGTCCAGTGTCCCAAACTCCTCAGTCCAGGCAAACCAGGACAGTTGGTCATCCTACAAGATACATGCTGCCCAGGATAAAGTCTACATGTCCCAAGCTTCCCATGTCACTAGGGGCGAGCATAAGACTGAGGTCTTCCCAATGGGATGTCAGTGGAAGTGACCCATTCAGTTGCTGGAAACAGGAGAAATTTTCTATTAAAATTTCTTTTGAAAAGAAAATCATAGCTT